>NW_027457137.1:7500-20000 GCF_040206685.1 Ascaphus truei | reverse complement strand
GCTTGTAGCCTTGCTGGGCATCTTCCTCAGGCATACTCTCCAGAGTGATGATGATAGGAAATGCCCGGGCGCTACCACTGAAGAATAAATTTATGGGGGAATAAAATTCTTAAAATAGAACAAATCAACCTTATAAAGTGAATAAGGTTCCCATCTAATTCCAACTCTCTTCCTGCTGCTCAAGACCCCAAAAGGACCTATCCAGGATCCTTGATAGTACAGAAAAACAAGAAGAACAGGGGGAGCACAGGTTGAGGGACAATACAAAGGTTTTAAACACTGTGATGGTTTTTAGATTCTCGACTGTTGTGTATAATATCATAAACACTTACACGGCCTTGTGTAAATGCTTTCACATCATGGTATCTTTACTTTGCTTCTTTATCTTCTATGTTCTCTCTGTGCGGTCCTTTCTTCTCCTCTGGTCCAAAAGCAGGCTTCTCCAATTTTTTCTGCAGGGATGACTTGTAGGGTTGTCCTCAAAGTATAAATAGAGTACAAAACAGATATGTGAGGGACAAGACAGATTAAATAAATAATCACTGAAACAGACGATTCTGATAAATCAAATGCAGGGAAATACTGCATCCACTCACACTTGCCCGTGTGAGTGTCCTCTGGAGGGAAGTAGGATACACTCGATATATACATTTTTTAGGTGGTTACCGTGAACACTTGGTTCACACATTTTGGGTTGCTTTGGTGCTATTGTATTGGTTTGAAATTAAAAACCTTCTGGCATTTTCATTAGTACTAAGTTTAGTAAGATTGTCAATTATTTTGGCTCATAATATACTGATCTTACTCTGTTTTGTCATGATCTTTTTCAGATGACTCCAATCATCAGAACTAATAATATGAGTTTTTTTTACCACACCTAGGAACAGATTTTTAAAGATTTTTAAAGAGTTGTTGCTTTTAGTGTTTATAATAAAAATAGTAATAAGTTTTTTTTTCTTTTAAATGTTTTAAAATATTTAGAATATTAAATATGAAGTTCAATCAGGAACTATGATGATCTGATTTGTATGCCATCAGAGTTTTAATCTGTGTGTGTTAAAAGTTGTGATATTTATCTTTATATGTTTTGTTATTGTAACCTTGAATAGTCATTTGTAATCTATAGATTAATTAAATACCTTTTTTAAACTTCTGCATCCCTTTTAGGGGTTTAGACAGCAGAGTACATTTAAAGTTGAAGACTCGATTTCACGACCATAGAGTCTATTTGATTCATGTTTTAAGTTTTATTGTTATCACCACTATGGTAGCAGGCTGATAAAGTACTAATTAATCTAATCTGGTACAGTACAAGCACAAGCGCGATCTTTGAGCGCTCACTTTTTTAGGGGGGCAAAGGGCAAGGAGGGGCGGGGGGCAAAGGGCAGGGAGGGGTGGGGGGGGGAAAAGGGCAGGGAGGGGCGGAGGGGGGGCAAAGGGCAGGGAGGGGTGGGGGGGCAAAGGGCAGGGAGGGGCAGGGGGGGCAAAGGGCAGGGAGGGGCAGGGGGGCAAAGGGCAGGGAGGGGCAGGGGGGGCAAAGGGCAGGGAGGGGCGGGGGGGGCAAAGGGCAGGGAGGGGCAGGGGGGGCAAAGGGCAGGGAGGCGCGGGGGGGGCAAAGGGCAGGGAGGGGCGGGGGGGGCAAAGGCAGGGAGGGGCGGGGGGGCAAAGGGCAGGGAGGGGGGGGGCAAAGGGCAGGGAGGGGCGGGGGGGGCAAAGGGCAGGGAGGGGTGGGGGGGCAAAGGGCAGGGAGGGGTGGGGGGGGGCAAAGGGCAGGGAGGGGCGGGGGGGCAAAGGGCATGGAGGGGCGGGGGGGGCAAAGGGCAGGGAGGGGCGGGGGGACAAAGGGCAGGGAGGGGCAGGGAGGGGCAAAGGGCAGGGAGAGGCAAAGGGCAGGGAGGGGCAAAGGGCAGGGAGGGGCGGGGGGGCTAAGGACAGGGAGGTGCAAGAGGGCAGGGAGGGCATGGGGGCAAGAGGGCAGGGGGGCAAGAGGGCAGGGAGGGAGTGGGGCAAAGGGCAGGGGGGGCAAGAGGGAAGGGGGGGCAAGAGGGCAGGGGGGCAAGAGGGCAGGGGGGGCAAGAGGGCAGGGAGGGCAAGAGGGCAGGGAGGGCAAGAGGGCAGGGAAGGAAGGGGGCAAAGGGCAGGGGGGGCAAAGGGCAGAGGGGTCAAGAGGGCATGGAGGGGTGGGGGGGGTCAAGAGGGCCGGGGGGGCCAAAGGGCAGGGAGGAGCGGGGGGCTAAAGAGCAGGGAGGGGTGGGGGACCAAAGGGCAGGGAGGGGTGGGGGGCTAAGGGCAGGGAGGGGTGGGGGGGATAAGGGCAGGGAGGGGAGGCTAAGGGCAGGGAGGGGCAAGAGGGCAGGGAGGGGCAGGGGGGCAAGAGGGCAGGGCGGCAAGAGGGCAGGGAGGGGGCAGGGAGGAAGGGAGGGGGCAAGAGGGCAGGGGAGGCAAGAGGGCAGGGAGGGAGGGGGGCAAAGGGCAGGGGGGGCAAGAGGGCATGGAGGGAGGGGGGCAAAGGGAAGGGGGGGCAAGAGGGCAGGGAGGGAGGGGGGCAAGAGGGCAGGGAGGGGGACAAGAGGGCAGGGTGGCAAAGGGCAGAGGGGCAAAGGGCAGGGGGCAAAGGGCAGGGGGAGGGAGGGCAGGGGGCAAAGGGCAGGGGGAGGGAGGGCAGGGGGCAAAGGGCAGGGGGCAAAGGGGGAGAGAGGGCAGGGGGCAAAGGGCAGGGGGAGGGAGGGCAGGGGGCAAGGGCAGTGGGAGGGAGGTCAGGGGGCAAAGGTCAGGGGGAGGAGGGTAGGGGGAAAGGTCAGGGGGAGGGAGGGCAGGGGGCAAAGGGCATTGGGAGGGAGGGCATGGGGGGCAAAGGGCATTGGGAGGGAGGGCAGGGGGGGCAAAGGGCATTGGGAGGGAGGGCAGGGGGTGGCAAAGGGCAGGGGGAAAGAGGGCAGGGGGGGCAAAGGGCAGGGGGAGGGAGGGCAAAGGGGGGCAAAGGGCAGGGGGGGCAAAGGGCAGGGGGGCAGGGAGGGTAGGGGGGGCAAAGGGCAGGGTGAGTCTTGGACGCGCTAAATAACCCATTCCCTGCGTTTCCTCACCTTGCACACGGCCACGCTCCTGTTCCTCCGGGTAGCGGCCGCCCTCATCCTCCACCTCAGGCTCCTCAGCAGAGAGGCTGAGCGGGGGGGGGGGTGAGCGGGGGGGTGAGCGCCGGGTGAGGGAGTGGCCTATGGGTGGTGAGAGCCGTGGGGAGGTGAGAGTCCCCCGCTGTGTCCCGGGCACTCGCTCCGCTCCCCCGCTGACTGTAGCAGCGCCGGGGGGGGGGGGGGAGGAAAAAGCATGTGAAAGCGGGAGACCCGGGGAGAGGAGGTGCGCACGGGTCCCGATGAGCGCCGCGGTGTGTGTGTGTGTGTCGTCACTCCGCCTCAGGCCAATGAGAGGTGTGTGGGGGTGGGCGGGCCAAGGGAGCAATCTCATTGGCCTGACCCAAGGTCCAATCTGATTGCCGCTAGGGACACAGGGAGGGACACAGGGAGACACAGACAGACAAACAGGCAATGACACATAGGACACTTTGAGAAATATATAGTAGATGTGTCAAAGGTCTCCTAGACCTCCTGCCTAGCCATAGTTCTTCTTTGTCCACTGGGTGTGCTGTTGTCTTCTGTTTCCTCTGGGTTCCTCTGTCTGCCTGTCTGTCTTCTTGTTGCTCCTGTCTCTGTCCTTTATCGCTCTGCTTCCTGTCTGTTGCTTTTGCCTTTGCTTCAAGTCAGACTCCTATGCACATGCCTGTCTTTGATTCCTGATCTGTTCCTGTACCTGTACCTGTATTTGTAGTCTGTTCACAGTAAAGGCCCTTGCTAGTAATCTGGCTTGTCCCTGTTTGTTCCTTGCTCCCCGGTCTCAGTCCCTGCTCCCCGGTCTCAGTACCTGCTCCCCGTTCTCAGTCCCTGCTCCCGGACCTGTCCTGCCCCGCCTGTCCTGTTCCAGTCTCCTCATTGCCGACCTCTGCTTGTTACCTGACTTCGCTACCTGCCGCCTGCCTCGGACCCCTGCTTGTGACCCCTACTTCACTTCCTGCTGTTCCGGCCACCGAGATCCTACCTGCCACAGGAGTCTCCCGTGACAGAAAGCAAAGGCCACTTCTGGATCTCGCTGGAACAGATTCTTCTTCTGCCTGCACCCTTTCCTGCCTGCTGCAGCAGACCACATCCGCATGGTTGAAGATAAGTACTTTAGTTTCTTTTTTGGAAATCCCAGTTGGGAAGGTTTTTTTTGCTGCTTAGTGTTCTGCAAGAATTATTGCGTTCATAACGAAAAAACATTTTTGCTGAGACTAGAACTGTTGCTGCAGAGACTAGTGCACCTTTCTTTGAGATTTTTCTTTTGTGCAGTGCCTGGGTTAACCCTTGCAGTGCCTGTTGCCACCTTTTAGACTCTGACTTTTCATTCCCTGGATAAGGCTTGTCTCTGCATCACTGGTTGGACCACTGCTGTTCACAGGGTTCCCATTTCCAAAGACAAGAGTGCTTCTATTATTTTGTTACTGCATACTGTGATTTTTCCTGCAATCTGTAGTTTTTCATATGATTGGTTCTAAGGTTTCAGGTTTATCTGCAAGTTCCCCTAAAGTTTGTTTCTCTGCAACATATGATATCCCTACGCCTGATGTCTAAAGATTCAGATGTACTGTAACTGCAGGTTCTCTCTGTCTGTATGATATCCCTACGCCTGATTTCTAAAGTTTCAGATATAACTACAGGTTTCTCTGTCTATGTTTTTTCCTTGCATTTATAAATCTCTGTGACTGATGCTAAAGTCTCAAAAGGTCAGCTCTCCTATCTTGTGTCTCTCTGTGTCTAATATTCCTATTGCGTCCATATCCTTCCGAAGTGCCCAAAGTTCAGATTTAAAGAATTGTTGCATATTGCTGCAAAACTCCTTCATGTCTTTACGTCTCATTACATCCATATCGTCTGGTTCTTCAGGTGAGGGGTCCAATTCTGGGTCTGCTGGTGCTGTCTGCACTGGAGACTCAGGTATGTCAGCCCTGGCAGCCTCTTTGCTCTTAAAATAAGTAGACACCGGCTGTGTTTTTTTTCTTAAAGTCTTAGTTGATGCCATGTCTGTATATTTAGACACGTTCTGCAGATACTGGATTATGCAGTTGCTGTGTTTTTGCTAGAGTTAGATCGATTTGAAATGCCGGAGGGGATGGAGCTCACACTCTAAGCTGCCATTCACCTCCTTGTCGTGCACGCCTCTCCTGTGTCTAATATTCCTGTTGTTCATTCTAATGCTTCTGTTTTAAAAACACATTTCCTCTTTACTGGTTTCTAGGGAAGTGTGGTTTCCCCATGTCTGAAATTATGGCTCCCACTCAAACAGTCTTGAGCAGTAAATGTTACACAGTACCACTGATTCTTCAGAACTTCTCAAAGCAAGGAAGAAGAAGAAAAAGAAGGGAGGCATTACTGTGGAAGTTGCAGAAGGAATTAAGAATGAAAATGTAACCTCAGAGTCTGCATTTGATGAAAGAGATATGCTGCAGCTTAATGCAACTCACAGACGTATCCCAAGAATAGTGGAAGAAAAGAAAGATGCCCCTACTCAGACGCTTCAAGCTGCACAGAAAGCGATTGATTATCTTTATGGACGTTTAGATAAGGAGCAAGAAGCCAATTCTGCACTACAAAGCTGTCTATCCTCAGCAATTGCTAAGTGTGTTCTCCAGGAGAAAGAAAAAGAGCAGTTGGAGAGTGACCTGGATGTCATGTCAGGTGATCTGGAGAAGGCATATACTGATGCTGCTGAGAATCGGCGCCTCGCTTCTAAAAGTAACGAATTCCTGGAAATCTCTATGAAGGAAATTGACAGGCTTAATACAGAGCTTAAAGTCTCCCAGGAGTAGATTTGCTACTTCAAAAAAGAGATGGAAGCCGTTCGGGAGGAGAGATGCTACTTGAAAACAGAGATACGTTCTATGAGAGACGCCTCCGAAGAGTTAAATAGTAGGTTTGAAACTATAAACCAAATGAGTAAGAACTTCTCTGTCCAAGCCAGTGAAGGAGATAAAAGACTCTATGAATCAGAAGAGGAGAAGAGACTATTGATAGAAGAAAAGTCAAGGATGCAATTAGCGCTGGAAAAAGCAGAGGGTGACTGGGAAAAAGAAAAATATCAGTTGGAGAATGACAGGTTGATCTTGTCAAGTAAGCTGGAGAAGGCCTACGCTGATTCTGCCCAGTACCAGACTTTCATGGCTCAAATTGACGCAGCACTGGAAGCATCTCAGAAAGAGGTTCACAGGCTTACTACAGAGCTGGAAGCCTCTAAGGAGAAGAGTTGCCACTTCAACACAGAACTATGTTCATTGAGAGAAATCTTCGAAGGGTTAATTATCAGGTTTGAAACTGTAACCCAAGAGTGCAAGAATCTCTATGTCCAAGTCAGTGAAGGAGATAAGAAACTCCATGAATTAGGAGAGGAGAAGAAACAGTTGGCCCAGGAAAAGTTAGGCGTGCAGACAGCACTGCAGGATGCAGAGAGAGTGCTGCAAGAAGAACGCGTCTCCCTGGAGCGGCGCACACAAGCAGAAAATATGCTGCAGAGTCAGCTGCGAGAACTGCGTACACATCTGCAGAACACCAAGGAGAAATGGGTGAATGCTGAAGAAAAGCAGCGAGTTCTGCAGGAAGAAAGTTTCCAGACTGCCTACAAAATAAAGATGCTGCAAGATTATTTGAGTACCCAGTGTGTCCCCAAAGAACAGCATGAGGAGCTGAAGGCCACACTGAGCATAACCAGAGCCTCGCTGGAGGAAAAGCTAAAGCTAGCAGCTGAACACACATCTCAGCAGCTGACAGCGCTGCAGGCGCAGAACGCTGAGCTCAAGACACAGCTTGCCAAAAAGGAGGAGAGATAGAAGGTGTCTGTCTGTCAAGTGGCTGGCCTGACACAGCGCTATGAGGTCAAAATGGCCGATGCCTGCAAATTCTTGGACCACACTGCCCGTGATAAGGTCCGGCTGCAGCTGGAGCTGGACAATGCCCGGGAGGAGTACCGGCAGCTGCAGATCAGAAATGAAGAAGATGAAACATTTTTAAGCTTTACTCTGAGTCAGCTGGGAGATATGGAGTCGCGACTCAACTCCAAAGAAGCCGAACTGACAACTGCATTGAGTGGGAAAAGAAGTGCAGAAGGACAGCTTCAAGAGCTGAAAAATCAAATAGCTGGTCTTAATGAGAATTTAGGTGATACCACGAAACGGCAGTCACAAGAGGAGACCATGGAGCGTGAATTCTATGTTCCCACTTACCCATGTGAAAAGTCTGCACCCGTCCTTGATGCCCACATTCCTGATGTCCATGCCTCTGCAATGGAGTTGAACGTATCCATTGGGAAGTTCCAGATTCCAAAACTAAAAGAGATATATTGGTCACAAAAAGAGACCACGGAAAGTGAATATGTCCCCTCTGCCGCATGTGAAGAGCCTGATGTATCGGTTCCCGATGCCCCTGCTATGACGTTAGACGGGTCCCGGGTGAAGTTCCTTTCTATGCCTAATGTTCTTGATGCTGATGCCAACGCTCTTGTGATGAGGATAAATGCACCTCTCACAGATTTCCCATCAGCACTTGACGTACACATTAAGTTGGCCTTCCATCAAGGTTTCCCTGAAGAGCCTGGAGGATCGTCCGGAGAACACTCTTGAGAGGGGGGAGTAATGTCAGGGTCTCCTAGACCTCCTGCCTAGCCATAGTTCTTCTTTGTCCACTGGGTGTGCTGCTGTCTTCTGTTTCCTCTGGGTTCCTCTGTCTGCCTGTCTGTCTTCTTGTTGCTCCTGTCTCTGTCCTTTATAGCTCTGCTTCCTGTCTGTTGCTTTTGCCTTTGCTTCAAGTCAGACTCCTATGCACATGCCTGTCTTTGATTCCTGATCTGTTCCTGTACCTGTACCTGTATTTGTAGTCTGTTCACAGTAAAGGCCCTTGCTAGTAATCTGGCTTGTCCCTGTTTGTCCCTGTCACATCTGCAGAACACCAAGGAGAAATGGGTGAATGCTGAAGAAAAGCAGCGAGTTCTGCAGGAAGAAAGTTTCCAGACTGCCTACAAAATAAAGATGCTGCAAGATTATTTGAGTACCCAGTGTGTCCCCAAAAAACAGCATGAGGAGCTGAAGGCCACACTGAGCATAACCAGAGCCTCGCTGGAGGAAGAGCTAAAGCTAGCAGCTGAACACACATCTCAGCAGCTGACAGCGCTGCAGGCGCAGAACGCTGAGCTCAAGACACAGCTTGCCAAAAAGGAGGAGAGAGAGAAGGTGTCTTTTTGTCAAGTGGCTGGCCTGACACAGCGCTATGAGGTCAAAATGGCCGATGCCTGCAAATTCTTGGACCACACTGCCCGTGATAAGGTCCGGCTGCAGCTGGAGCTGGACAATGCCCGGTCTCCGGTCTCAGTCCCTGCTCCCCGGTCTCAGTCCCTGCTCCCCGGTATCAGTCCCTGCTCCCCATTCTCAGTCCCTGCTCCCGGACCTGTCCTGCCCCACCTGTCTTGTTCCAGTCTCCTCGTTGCAGACCTCTGCTTGTTACCTGACTTCGCTACCTGCCGCCTGCCTCGGACCCCTGCTTGTTACCTGACTTCGCTACCTGCCGCCTGCCTCGGACCCCTGCTTGTGACCCCTACTTCGCTTCCTGCTGTTCCGGCCACCGAGATCCTACCCGCCACAGGAGTCTCCCGTGACACTATGACCCCTGCCATACCTTTCTACGGAGCCTGAGGAAGCCCAAGAAGGGCGAAACGCGTTGCTACAATCCCTGAGTACTTTTTAACCATCTCAGCCACCATCAGGAGCAGGAAATAGGAGCGCAACACAGCACCCGGACATGGAGAGTTAGCTGCGCACCTAAGCATCCTGCAAGAACTTTCCTGAAAGACTGGCTGTTTTTATGATCACCCAGCTCTTATGTCACTTTGACTAAGTGCTTTTTTAAACATTTTTGTTGTGGTTCTGTATATCGTTAGTGTTTTTAGATTAATAAAGATCACGATTACTTTACCTCTGTTCCATTGTGTTAACAAGGCACTCTGAGTGATTTTTACACTCAGCTGAAGTTTTCGTTTTGGAGTTCCAAAGAGGGAGGAAAAGAAACCAATTTTAGTGTATACTCACACATGGCCGTGTGAATAATTTCCTAAATCATTTATGGTTATATCCCAACCCACCTCTGTCCTTTCATTTTTCCCACTATTCAGTGTGAAAAACAGGAGGATTATATGACAGTTCTGCCGTGAAGTGCCATCAAAGACACTTCCGTCCAGAGGACACTCACACTTGCCCGTGTGAGTGGATGCAGTATTTCTCTGCATTTGATTTATCAGAATCGTCTGTTTCAGTGATTATTTATTTAATCTGTCTTGTCCCTCACATATCTGTTTTGTACTCTATCTATACTTTGAGGACAACCCTACAAGTCATCACTGCAGAAAAAATTGGAGAAGCCTGCTTTTGGACCAGAGGAGAAGAAAGGACCGCACAGAGAGAACATAGAAGATAAAGAAGCAAAGTAAAGATACCTTGATGTGAAAGCATTTACACAAGGCCGTGTAAGTGTTTATGATATTATACACAACAGTCGAGAATCTAAAAACCATCACAGTGTTTTAAACCTTTGTATTGTCCCTCAACCTGTGCTCCCCCTGTTCTTCTTGTTTTTCTATACTCTCCAGAGAAAAGAGGTGATTGACCTCGTCTCGGTCGGGGTAGCAGCACAGTGCGCCATGCGCTTCACTCCCCCTGGTGGAATTTCTGTTAACCCAGCTTGCAGGTTGAAGAGATCTCCATGTCTGTCTTGTGCAGATATCTTGCAACACTCTTCCAGAAGGATGGGATGGATGGCCAAACTAGCCAAAGGCAGTTCACCGGCTTCTTGCAGGTAGGCCCTGACCACTGCCCGCTCTACGTCGGTGTTGGTTCCCAGTATGATTGGGGAACTTGGATGCTGTCGGGGCTCGGGGCATACCAGACGTGTTCAGCTGAAGTATCTCCAGCCCAACCTTCACTACTCCATCGATGGCGTAATCCTCATTACTGATTCCCCTTTGTTTCATGTGCTCCACCGACTGCAAGGGTCGGTGTTGGAGATGTTGGTTGTAGATCTCTCTGTACACAATGGTCACTTGTGACCCCGTGTCCAACACCGCCGATGAATAGACACCATCCACGATGATGCGTATGAGGGCGACGGGTCCCACCCGACTTTAAGTGTCCAATGGTTGTGTTCCATCATTGGGGCTTGGCTCGGGTGGTTTTTCAGCAGAAACAGCAGGTGGTTCGGCCATCTGCACCCCACAGACCCTTACGTTGGGGTGGGCATTACTAGTGGGGAAGTTTTTTTTTCTGGGCAAGTCCATGATAGCTTGCCCTTCTGGCCACAGTGGTAGCAGACGACATTACTGAGGTCCCCTTTGGTCCTATAGGTAGGGGATGCTCTCCCAGATGCCCGAGGCTTGCCGGTTGGTGGTTTGGGAGGAAGGTTATCCTCAGTGCGGTAGGCCTCTTTGCTATTTGGCTGTTACGCCGGTGCTGCCCGCAGACCAGACCCGTCCCCTGAGCTGAAGGGGGAAGTGGTAATACACGCACCCGCAGCAAAGGGAGCATGTCCGGAGTGTGGTATTAAGCATTGTCAGGCCAGATGTAGTAAGGTAGACAATACTTGCCGGTACCGGGTGTAGAAGTAGAATCGTGATTGTCACACCAAGGTCAGGGAGCGGAGAGTGGAGGAAGGTCGAAGTCAAAGCAGTGTTCGAGGGGAGCCAGAGAGTGCGTAATCCGAGGAGTGCCGAGGTCAAGAGCCAAAGGAGGTAGTCATACGAGCCGTGCCAGAACTTGTGAAATCAAAAGAGGGTAGACAGAGTAGCATCCATGCAGAGACTATGTCGAGCGAAGACTGAGAGTACAGAGAAGCTAGATAAAGCAGGAAGGTCCAATCAGGAACGGGTGCAGGTCAGGAGGAACTGCAGGAAGACTCCCCTGATTGGTGCAGCCATTACAAGCCAGATGAATCTTAGTACTGCAGTGAGTACGCCCGCGCGGCATGCGGGGCGGAGCCTGAGGTCCGGAAGGCAGGAAGAAGAGTGTGCACTGTGCGCGCGCTCCGTAAGGCGCGTGTGCGCATGACTCGCGCCAGAGGAAACTGCACGCATGGTGCAGGGAGAAGGGAACGCGTCCGGCACTGAGGAGGGGAGAAAGCGGCGGAATCGCCGAGGGGGGTGATCCCGCGACGGCAGCAGAGACGAGGAGCCGCCTAGGCCAGTAAGGCAGTGCGTCCAGGGTCTCCCTGAAGGTAGAGAATGTTCTGTATGGGGGACGCAGGGTACGCCGAATCCTAACAGTACCCCCCCTTTCAGGAACGGCCTCAGGACGGTCCATAAAAGGTTTCTCTGGAAACTTCTTTCTGAAGGACCTAAGAAGACCTGGGGCATTAATGTCCTTTAAAGGGACCCAAGACCTCTCCTCAGGACCAAAGCCCTTCCACTGCACCAAGAATTGGAGTTGGCCCCTGGATAGACGGGAATCCAAGAGAGAGCGAACTTCGTATTCTTCGTTACTTTGGACGGTAATGGGATCCGGTTTACGAGTCTGGTCCAGGAAAAAATGACTGGCGACAGAAGGCTTTAAGAGGGACACATGAAAAACATTGGGAATCTTCATACTGTATGGTAGTTGGAGGCGGAACGCCACAGAATTGATCCGTTCACAGATAGGAAAAGGGCCCAGGAATTTGGGTGCCAATTTGGGGGATGATACCTTTAAGTGGATATTCTTAGAAGAGAAATGGCAAAACAGAGAACCCAGGCACTAACCTTAACCTCTAAATGTAACAAAAAATAATAAAAAATAATAAATAAATAAATACAGTGTTACCAACAAATAATGAAAGGTCTCTCTAAACAATAAGAGATGACCCAGGGAATCCCTTCTGCTGCAACCCCAGGAGGGACCATCAAAGACCCTTGGGAGGAGATAAAAACAGGAAACAGTGGGAGCAAGGGGTTAACACAAATCAAATGCCCAAAGTCTAAGAAGAATTGGGCTTCCTAAAGGAGGACGTAACCTCCTGAAGGGAAGGAGGGGAATGGGGATATATAAAAAAATGGAGTCCACAATACTTACACGGCCTAGTGTAAGTACGGGTACTAGGAGTGGTATCTGTGGGGTCCCACTCGTCCACACCGATCAACACGATAGGGATCAGGCGTCACCCGTAGGCAGGGTTCTGGCAGAGGGAATCCTCCGCTTGGCAAAAACGTCCCAATTAATAGAAAAAAGTCCCAGGTCTGCTCCCGTAGAGAAGTGGAGCGTCCTGCAGCAGATGACCCTGTCACTGCGTCCGGAAGGCAAGGAGATGGAAACAGTGTGTGCGACTGCCCACACTAACTACGGAGGCCCCCGTGTGTCAAGAACAACAGACTGGAAGGAGCTACGCGTTTCGCCGAGACCTCGGCTTCGTCAG
>NW_027457136.1:0-174660 GCF_040206685.1 Ascaphus truei | reverse complement strand
TACAGCGTCCCCCCCCCCCCGTGGTAACAGATTTTCCATACCCCCTACAGCGTCCACCCCCCCCCTTGTGGTAACAGATTTTCTATACCCCCTACAGCGTCCGCACCCCCTGTGGTAACAATTTTTTCATACCCCCTACAGCGCCCGCAGCCCCCCCCCCCTGTGGTAACAGATTTTCCATACCCCCTACAGCGTCCGCACCCCCCCCCTGTGGTAACAGATTTTCCATACCCCCTACAGCGTCCGCCCCCCCTGTGGTAACAGATTTTCCATACCCCCTACAGCGTCCGCACCCCCCTGTGGTAACAGATTTCCCATACCCCCTACAGCGTCCGCACCCCCCCCCCCCCTGTGGTAACAGATTTTTCATACCCCCTACAGCGTCCGCCCCCCCTGTGGTAACAGATTTTCCATACCCCCTACAGCGTCCGCCCCCCCCTGTGGTAACAGATTTCCCATACCCCCTACAGCGTCCGCACCCCCCTGTGGTAACAGATTTCCCATACCCCCTACAGCGTCCGCCCCCCCCCCTGTGGTAACAGATTTTCCATACCCCCTACAGCGTCCACCCCCCCCCTGTGGTAACAGATTTCCCATACCCCCTACAGCGTCCGCCCCCCCTGTGGTAACAGATTTCCCATACCCCCTACAGCGTCCGCACCCCCCTGTGGTAACAGATTTCCCATACCCCCTACAGCGTCCGCACCCCCCTGTGGTAACAGATTTCCCATACCCCCTACAGTGTCCGCCCCCCTTGTGGTAACAGATTTCCCATACCTCCTACAGCGCCCGCCCCCCCCCCCCCTGTGGTAACAGATTTCCCATACCCCCTACAGCGTCCGCACCCCCCTGTGGTAACAGATTTCCCATACCCCCTACAGTGTCCGCCCCCCTTGTGGTACAGATTTCCCATAGCTCCTACAGCGCCCGCCCCCCCCCCCCCTGTGGTAACAGATTTCCCATACCCCTACAGCGTCCGCACCCCCCTGTGGTAACAGATTTCCCATACCCCCTACAGCGTCCCCACCCCCCTGTGGTAACAGATTTCACATACCCCCTACAGCGTCCGCCCCCCCCTGTGGTAACAGATTTTCCATACCCCCTACAGCGTCCACCCCCCCCCTGTGGTAACAGATTTCCCATACCCCCTACAGCGTCCGCCCCCCCTGTGGTAACAGATTTCCCATACCCCCTACAGCGTCCGCACCCCCTGTGGTAACAGATTTCCCATACCCCCTACAGCGTCCGCCCCCCCCTGTGGTAACAGATTTCCCATACCCCCTACAACAATAATGTAATATCTTATATGTATTCCAATAAAATATTTTTTTTTATTTCTATTGCAGCGGATGTTGCCAAAAATAAATGGAAGAATTTTAGAGATGCTTTCAGCAGAGAGTTAAAGAAAGTGAAGCCACCACGATCAGGGGACCCAGTCCAAGCACCACCACGGAATATACATCAACGTGGCCTTGCTTTGCTAATATGATGTTTCTGAAAGAACAAATGCTCCCAGCAAGAACCGAGTCAAACCTGGAGGAAACAAGTACACAGGATGACAGCTTCGTTGAAATGTCCTTCGTTGAAGACGAGGTAGTTCCTGTGTGTGTGGCGGCTGCTGAACCAGTCGCCAAAAAATCCAGGAGCACTAACGATTTACATCGTAAAATGATTAATATCGAGGAACAGAAATTTGGACTTGTACATGAAATGATGGCGGACAGCAATGAGGACATGGAATTTTGTAAAAGTTTTTTACAGCACATCACGTCACTGGACAAAATGTCATAACTTCGTTTCAGACGAAAGTTTCAGGAACTTGTTCATGATACTGTGGAGGAATTTGACGCCTCCCAGTAGAAATGTATTGGCATGAAGTAATTTGAAATACGTTGGGAATCTTTATTATTTTACAGTTTAAAGAAAAGGTTATTTAAAAGTTTACTTATATGTTGTGTTTTCAATTGTTAATACATTTTTAACTGGTTTATAAAATTGCCTGATTCTCTTCTTAATATATATTTGACTTGTAACATGAAAAATATATAAGGACATAGATATCGACAAAATGACATTCAGGCACACACACACACATATACACACACACACACACACATATACACCGACACCAACACACACACATATACACCGATACACCAACACACATACATATACACCGACACACCAACACACACACACACACACATATATACACCAACACACACACATATATACAACGACACACACATATACACCGACACATACATATACACCGACACACACACACACACACATATATACACCGACACACACACACATATACACAGATACACACACACACAATGAAGTACAGTGAAAAAGAATGGTGGAGCACTGCCTGGAAAAACAAAGGGCTGGAGGCTGGTAGCAAATAGATTAAAAATGCTTTATTCTAGGGCATAAGTAGACCAAGCTACAAAAAACAGGTTCTCTAACGCGTTTCGCGCTGTCGTAGCGCTTTGTCAAAGAGTACCAGTGTTCAGAGAAATGTCCTATTTATGGATGCTTGAATGAGGAAGTGAATTCGCGCCCAAAACACCCCTACCGAACACATGGTCGGATAAAAACTACGGGTGCCTCAGCCCGAAACACCACTCCATTCAAGCACACACAAAGTGTAAACAACATTGTAAAAACAATAACAACAACAGACTTACTGAATGTCTGTCTTGTCAGCAGCTGTTTCGTCACCGAGTGCCTCCCCTGAAACCAAAATGGCGATCGGGTCAAATGACTACGGAAGCCCAAGGAGGACAAAAGTGCTCACTGAACAAAACAGAAACAACAAACAAATGAAACTTTATCAACTAAAAAAACAAAACACAATCATAAAAAAATAAAAGAAAGATATTACACTTTGTGTGTGCTTGAATGGAGTGGTGTTTCGGGCTGAGGCACCCGTAGTTTTTATCCGACCATGTGATCGGTAGGGGTGTTTTTGGCGCGAATTCACTTCCTCATTCAAGCATCCATAAATAGGACATTTCTCTTAACACTGGTTACTCTTTGACAAAGCGCTACGACAGCGCGAAACGCGTTAGAGAACCTGTTTTTTGTAGCTTGGTCTACTTATGCCCTAGAATAAGGCATTTTTAATCTATTTGCGACCAGCCTCCCGCCCTTTATTTTTCCAGGCAGTGCTCCACCATTCTTTTTCACTGTGATTTACCTACTACTGGAAGGAGGCACGCTGTACTTTCCAGGACATTTACAACCGTGAGTGAATTCTTTTCTTCAATGCTATGCAGTTTTTCAAAGCAGTCAGGCTATTCATTTGCTCTAGCCTAGGGATGTAGGTGTCCTATTCCCATTAGTGGGTGTGTGGTGGGCTCCCTTTGTTTGCTTCTCATTTCACACATTCACTGTGGGGCTCTTCACCCTTTATTTGATATGCCACATTATGGCTACAATGTGAGCAGCTATACTTATATACTGCAAATTTTTCAGAAGATATATTACTTCCTGGACGTTTTGGCTATATTGCTATTGTTATCCTGATATTGGAAGCACCTACTGGGGATTTACTTCCCATCTTTATTCTACACAATGAAGTACAGAGGTAACGACAGATGTGAGTGACTGGAGGGGTGGAGGGGAGAGACGAAAGTAATTATTCATCAAACAAAACACGTTTATTACGATTAACAATGTTAAATACATTCAGTATATCAAAGATGGACATGTGTACATTTTCAGAAAAAGAAACAGATTTTTTACAGGTGATTTTGCCATGGCACGGCTCCCTCAGCATTAATGTAATCTTTGAAGGAATCACGTATGCATTTTGCCATTTTCCCTGGTACAGTACATTATTGGCTTTATTTCTCTTGAGAGAACCAGGAAGTACATCTACAGAATCCATTATAGACAGATCATTACAACCTTCCAAATTTATGATCACATTGTGCAGGACAGTCACACATTTCACAATACTTTTTGCATTTGGCACAGATGTTTCTATTGCTTTCAATAGTATTCTCCATTTAGCAGACATTATACCGAATGCACACTCCACGCAATGTCGGGCCCTAGATAGTCTGTAATTGAATATTTCTGCCTCTTTTGTTAAGTCTTTCCTGGGGTACGGCTTCATGAGTTATTTCAACAAAGGATAGGCCTCATCCGCCAAAAGTACATGAGGCAACTTTTCTCTGGTACTTGATGGCAATGTTTTTGCAGCTGGGACCACAATTGTACTATTTTCGATCAACCGTATAGTGAAGATGCTCTAAACACCCCATCGCTTTGCTTTCCATATGCTCCAACATCGATCGCTATAAAGCGACATTTTGTGTCAGCAACAGCTTGCAACACTATGGAATGATAATGTTTGTAGTTGTAGAACATTGTTCCGGATTTTGCGGGGAGTTTAATTCTAATATGCTTGCCATCTATACACCCTACACAATTTGGGAAGTTCTATTTAAACTCAAATCCCTTTGCTACATCTTCCAAATTGTCCACTGTTGGGAATGGCATTTGCTCTGCTTGCAGCGAGTTGTAAATAGCAACGCAGGTGCCATGTACTATTGATGCCACTGTGCTTTTTCCCATCTTGAATGAGAAGGCCAAGGCACGAAATGATGTTCCAGTAGAAAGAAATCTATAAAGAAACAAAGAAATAAGAGAACATTTATTACAGCATCACAACTGAACAAATAGACAAAAAAGATATTAGACTTATGTAGCCATGCATGTAGAATGGTCTGCCGTTGTCTCCTCTGCTGGCAGTAAACCTGGTAAGTACAGGGATGCCAGCAGTAATCATGGAGGTTTGCCCTCACACCCTGGTGAGGTGCCCTATGTATGGGTGGGAGTGGCTACATGCTCTGAGTACACAGTTAGTGGCATCAGAGCTGTGACAGCTCCTGAAGTATATAAGGCACAGCACTGCCCAAAGTTAGTTGGTTGCTGAGTTGTTGGAGTGCGTTGGGAAGAAAGGAACCACTAGTACCGTAACTAGTGGTCCATTTCTACAGCAAGCTGAATAAGAGCCATACTGTGTCCAGGGACCTGGCACAGGGGTGATCTGCTTATGGGGAGAGGGGATCCCACTCCATTGGGAGTGCGTACCTGTCAAAGGGACAGCAAAGCAATATGTGCGGCTAAGACAGCTGGCTGTGGAGGGCAGCTTGCCCACCAAGCAACAATAAAGATGTCTTGTTCAATGATACCTCCACTGTGTGAGTGTGAAGTTACTCTACAGTGGAAGGCACCACCAAGAAGGAGTTCCTCATCAGGGCCCTCTCCCTGTGGATGCATAGATCCTGATGAGGTGGAGGCGCTGCACGTGATATTGGTAGGACTCGCACACTCTACCTCAGCTGCCTGTCTGGACTGACATTCCCCGAATACCATCATGCGGGAGACTCAGGAGTCCTGTTGCCTACAGGTGCACCACCAGACACGACCATGTAATAGGGGCTGGTTAGACCACACGGGCCAATATGAGATTGGGTGGGTCAGACTAGAGGGAATACCCGTTACAGTTGGAGGCGCTGCTGAGATACCTGTCAACAGTACAGGCTTTTGCTAGGGACACTGGGAAACAGGGAGAGTGTCTGCTGCCACTTTGTGCTGCTTGGGAAGGAGCCAGGGGTAGTCAGGGGAGCTTCTGGAGCTGCAGGCCGCACGGACGCCCTGGGATTCTTCAAGGAGTTAGTAGGGCTGGAGCCGGGCTATAGCTGTCTTAGTCCCTTGAGGTAGTGCTAGTGGTAGGATGCCTAAAGGGATAAACTGGTAACGTAGTTCAGGAATCCTGGAGAGGGTCTGCACTAGGCTAGCTAACAGTAGGTAGACGCCCAAAGTACTGCATGGAAGAGCCAGAGTATTCTAGTCCATTCCAGACCACTCACTATAGGGAGCACAGACTGGGAGGAAGGAGATACAGCAGACACAGAAAGAGTGAGCCTAGCCTGAGGTAGTGCAAACACGAGTCAGATCTACATTAGGTACACAAGGTGGTGCACAAGGCATTTTTATTGTATCGGTGTGGCAGCTGCCCCGCAGAGAGGACCTCCATGTACAATAACCCAATGTATAGTGGCCGAATTGTGACCGCAAGAATGGAGGATCCGCACGGTGCGGAAGGTCCAATATGGCGGACGGAGGTCAAAGGAGAGAGCGCACATGGCATGTGTGCGGGTGAAGGGCAAGCTACAGAGGAGACTTGTGTGAGCCTGCTGGAAGAACAAGCTACAGAAGAGACTTTTGTGAGCCTGTTATGGAGTTGTGCGAAAGCTATCATTGCACCGTGTTGGGCCTGCTTAGGACCTTGGGGTAGTAACCCTGAGGACAGTGAAGAGGACATTGTCGTGAGTTATGAGGAACATAATGGACTGGATTGTCATTCAACGTACAAACAGTTAAAAGCTACCTCATTCGATAACAAGAGTGACATTTCAATCCAAAATGGCGGTTCCCGCTTCCCTGGGAGACTGCGTGGGCCAGTTGCAGAAAATATTGCAAATTCTCAACTTGCAGAGAGTTGGCCAGGAGTGGCGCCAACGAGGAACCCCCACCCTGATGGTGAGTATGGCGCGAAAGCTGGAGCCGCGCCCACCTGGACTATGACTAACTCAGCCCCTGTGCTGGGTCATGAGACTAAATCGAGGAACCTCCCTCCAGTTTCCACCAGGGGGAGTGGTTTCCGGTTGTGGCGGATGCAGAAAGCTGGAGGAGGGGTTGGCAAACCAGCCCCTGCACTTCAGTTGCGAGGAGCCAGCGAGCAGAACAGACCACTAGTGAGAGTGCCTCCTCTATTGACTATGGCCTGCAAATCAGAAGAAGGGTCACTGATATCTACCCATCCCTACTCGGCTCCAGGAGGCTTCCTGATATTACGAGTGGCGGGTATAGAGACAGTGGCGTGACTGTGCCTGCAGTGTCGCCTGCCGGGTGGTGCTGTGAGCTCTACAGCGCGATGCGCACAATGTGGCCTGCAGTACCTGTGGCCAATGCCGACATTCGTGCCGGTCCAGGCAGTGAAGACCGCGGGAGATATTGCTTTGCTGGCTGCGGAACTCCCCGGTGCACTCTGGAGGGAGTCTGCTGATCCCGGAGAAAAGGGATCGGGCCCGACTATCAAACCCGAACCGGACATGAAAACTGACCACCGACGCGGTGATAAAAGGGGGGCTCACCGTCGATCACCGAGCAGAATGCCGCGCTCTAACGTGAAGTTGGAGTCCTCGGATGAGGAAACAGCGAGCTCTACTGCATTGACGGCCCCACCATCGGTGAGCCACAGTAGCAGTACGATTAAACAAGTGCCACTCACCTGTGTCAGAAGTGAGCGGAGCAGAGTGTCACCCGTGCAGCGGCAGCCCAAGAGGCGAAGTCCCACGGCTGTGGTGACCAGCGGTTCCGATGGCGGCAGATCCACCCCAACACCACGGAACGGTAAGCAGAGCCCCTGCTATTACCAGGTTCTGAGGGTGGCAACAGCTGAGGAGGGACGGAGCAAGGCCCAAGCGGTGCCACAGTGAAAAGGGCGTTGCCGGATGTAGTCGTGGAGGAAGAGGTCCCGCAACCCAAGATGGCGGCGAGACACGTGCGTGTCAGGACGTCGTTTCCGGTGGGCCGAGCGGAACGGATTGGGAGATGACGGCGCCTCTTCGTTCGAGCAGTGTCAGCCGATCGCCTAAGTTGAAAAGGAGCGGGCGATCGACGCGGAAGCTGCAGAGCAGTGAGACCGGAGAAGCGGAGTGCCCCTGCAGTGGTACCGGACCAGGTAGCGGTGATGAGCAGGTCGTAGACCCGTGGATACCAACTGTTCGGCCCTATGCCCAATCCCCGGCCCTAGTTAAACCCAAAGCCCTAGTTAAAGCCCCAGCCACCTTTTCTTTCGGCTCCTCGTCAAGCTTAGGCATGTCAGGGGGTTCCCGGGTCACGTCGGATGAACGGACTGAGGGGGCTTGGACTGTGGTACATCAGATGATGGTTCAGTGTGTGGGAGGTATTCGTGACAAGTGTTAGCGTCTAGTGACGGCCTGATTGTCGTAAGTGTCACCCTAGAAAGTAGGCCCAAGAGGGTGGGATTGCAGTCACGGTCTACCGGGACATCTGGAGTGTCCTCCTGGGGGGAACCAGAAGAGGGAGAGTTAGTGGAGTCAGCTCCGGAAGAGATTAGGGAGACCCGGTGGTGGGCCCCCTTTATTTGAGGGATATGAAGCATGGCTAGATAGGACCCGGTTCATCTTGGATCGAGCTGGGGTGGTGGACTATTGGTGGGCCAAGGGAGAATTTACCGAGGAGGAGCTGTTGAAAGCCATACAGGAACGATGGTACAATATTAGTCGAGGGCTAATAGAGCCATTGGGGCCCAGTGGACTTGAGGATCTGATGGAACTGGACGAACCCCTGTCATGGGTGTTGCCAGGGAGAGCGGGAAATACTAAGCTGATAAGGGCCAGTCGAGCAGAAAGGGCCATTGTATCTAAGTACAAAAACTCACATGGGCTAGAGTACCCCTATGTCCCCGAACCCCTCATGCAGGAGATAGAGGATCACCGGGATAGGTGGCTCAGAGAAGACATAGAGCTGTACATGATCAATAAAAGGTGCACAAAGACTGGGCACAGAGCAGAAGAGAGAATCTCTCAGCTAATGCAAGTATGGAGCATCGGGCGCAGCATATACATGCACAAGGCTGTATATAGACCCGAGAGTGGCTTACCCCGGGAATATAGCATCACCGTGACCGACATGGCAGGTAGGAAGGTGAAGAAACCAGACCCTCGCCACTATTATTAGGAGACAGTATAGTGAGGTCTGTTTCTAACCTTGAGCGCCCTCTGCTGGTCAGTGAGCTCAACATGTTAATAATTATGAAAACAGTAATGTTGTATTGATTAATTATGTGTTCCATTTTACAGTGCTTCCTGGAAAAAGGTACACCAAATTTAGGTCCCAGCCGGGTCGGTGGGGATTCGCCAGGGGGAGATTGTAGCCATGCATGTAAAATGGTCTGCGATTGTCTCCTCTGCTGGCAGTAAACCTGGTAAGTACAGGGATGCCAGAAGTAATCATGAAGGTTTGCCCTCACACCCTGGTGAGGTGCCCTATGTATGGGTGGGAGTGGCTACATGCTCTGAGTACACAGTTAGTGACATCAGAGCTGTGACAGCTCCTGAAGTATATAAGGCACAGCACTGCCCAAAGTTAGTTGGTTGCTGAGTTGTTGGAGTGCGTTGGGAAGAAAGGAACCACTAGTGCCGTAACTAATGGTCCATTTCTACGGCAAGCTGAGAAAGAGCCATACTGTGTCCAGGGCCGTGGCACAGGGGTGATCTCCCTACGGGGAGAGGGTATCCCACTCCTTTGGGAGGGCGTACCTGTCAAAGGGACAGCAAAGCAATATGTGCGGCTAAGACAGCTTGCTGTGAAGGGCAGCTTGCCCACCAAGCAACAATAAAGATGTCTTGTTCAATGATACCTCCACTGTGTGAGTGTGAAGTTACTCTACAGTGGAAGGCACCACCAAGAAGGAGTTCCTCATCAGGACCCTCTCCCTGCGGACACATAGATCCTGATGAGGTGGAGGCGCTGCACGTGATATAGGTAGGACTCGCACACACACCCTCAGCTGCCTGTCTGGACTGAAATTCCCCGAATACCATCATGCGGGAGACTCAGGAGTCCTGTTGCATACAGGTGCACCACCAGACACGACCATGTAATGGGGGCTGGTTAGACCACACGGGCCAATATGAGATTGGGTGGGTCAGACAAGAGGGAATACCCGTTACACTTATATATTATATATATATACATATATATATACATATATATATATAGCTGTATGCTCACCTGCATGTCTTAGGCAGGTCTGCAACCCCGCCTTTCCCCATTATCACCCAGCATACAGCACTTCCACTGCAGCAAGAGATTCTGGGAAATGACATGCAAATGAGCACACAGCTATATTTGCATATTTGCTTTCCTGTGAAGGGTTTATGTCACTTTTTTTACTCACCATAACTTAACTCAGTATTATGGTTTTTTATATATATATATATATATATATGTATATATAAAAAGGAAAAAAGAGGAGAGAGCGCACGCCCATAGCGTATAAAAGTATTTAATGAGGGGGAAGGGGGAGAGAGGGGGGTAAAAAACGCATTTACAAAAATGCAATAAAATCAAGCATATGTGATATATAATAATCACCACCATCCGGTTTTTCTCTAGACTCTTGGGGCCGTCCCAGGCTCCGTTGGTAAGGGAGCAACGTCACAGCAGATTCCCAGGGCTGGTAACACCATCCGGTTAGACTGCAGACTTTTGGGGCCGTCCCAGGCTCCGTTGGCAGTGGAGCAGAGTCCCAGCAAATTCACAAGGCAGGTGTGCTGTATAATAGTCCAAGAAAGAGGTCCCGTAATAATGGTGCCTATAGCACTCGCGCCTGGATCAATACGCTCCAGCGCTTCGTGTAGACTCCAATGTCTGTGCGTCTGACGTCACGACGCTCCCTGACGCGTTTCGTCAGTCACGGCTAACTTTCTCAAAGTCTGCAGTCTAACCGGATGGTGTTACCAGCCCTGGGAATCTGCTGTGACGTTGCTCCCTTACCAACGGAGCCTGGGACTGCCCCAAGAGTCTAGAGAAAAACCGGATGGTGGTGATTATTATATATCACATATGCTTGATTTTATTGCATTTTTGTAAGTGCGTTTTTTACCCCCCTCTCTCCCCCTTCCCCCTCATTAAATACTTTTATACGCTATGGGCGTGCGCTCTCTCCTCTTTTTTCCATTTTAGATATCTTGTGGACGTGGTTGGTCCATATTGAGAGCTGCCGGAGACCCTGCATACCAGCACCTATACCATTCATTGGACTATTTGAGGACTGGTTTATCCTTTTTTGCCTTTTTTATATATACTATTGTTCATGTTTTTGTGGGCCTGATACTATTATAGGTCCGCAATACCATATATGTGTATATATTGCTTATATTATTAAGATATTCATCCATATTTACATCATATTGTTATAGCATATATATATATATATTTATTGTATATGTTCTTTAGAGGCGCAGCTTTTTTCTTTGTTATATATGTGTATATATATATATATATATATATATATGTAGCCCTGCTTCCTATCACTAGCAAGCCGCTACTCTGTGCTGTATTACCTGCCGGCTCACAGGGACTAAGTTTCTGCCACGGAGAGCCTGGGTTGCGCACAATACTTATAATGGGTGCAGCGCCTCCACCTGCGACAGATCCCGCCAAAGGGGGAGTGGGTCTTTGCAGGACGTATATGCAAGAATTACACTTACACAGCCAAGTTATACAGCCAATCTCTTTTACTTGCTGACCAAACTCACAATACAGTACATGCCATAACATTCCTACATATATATATATTAGGTAGTGCGCCACCGAGGACGCCAACAATATCTTGCGCCACGGCGGACTCCCCACAACATGCGCCACGGCGGACGCCAACAATACTTCCCACTCCCAACACTGGGTGATCCCACCCCGTGTCCGATCCTTACGGATTAGTCCTCACAGCAGGCCCTATGTGTGTGTATGGGTGACTGCGCAGCGACTGTGTCTCGGGTAAATGAATGGTGCAGTTGGTGCACTTGATGAAATACCTGCTGAGCACTCCGGTGCTCGGGACTGACACGATCTTCACAAAGGGTCTCGATACTTCGACACCGCTCTATCTCTCTCTCTCTAGGGTCCGGGGCGATCCCACCCGGACTCCGGCAACACCAATGGGGTCTGAGGCCAGACCTCCCGTTCGAAAGCATAGTCCCGGTCAAGGCTTACAAATACTATGGGAACAGGAACCTCACTAAGGTGTTCCCTGGCTCAGCTTGTCTCTAAGGTGACTCAGGGCTAACTGGGCCTGGGGCACGCGGCCTGCACCGGGGCGGTTCAACCTCCACTCACAGCCTCTCCGTCTCCTCTCCAACCAGCTCTGGCTCCACGTGCGCGCAACCACTGCCTATATCTCTGGTACCTCCTCCTCTCATTGGCTAGCCTCTCTCACCTGACCCTCCCCGCAGGGCTGCTGGGTCAAGGGACAGCTTTCTCCCGCCAAATGCACTCTCCTCCTTCGCGGGCTTTATGCAACTACTATTTGCAAGCGCAACCTCCCGCTCTTTTGGGGTGAATCAGGAGCCACGGCTACATATACATACACATAAGGACACAAACCTGTTTTTCTGTTTCCATACCCACTTATACATACACAGAAATATATACGGACACACACACACACACAGATGCGTATGTGTACACACACATATATATATATATATATATATATATATATATATATATATATATACCTATATTCACATACATACAGTATATATGTATAGCTATACAGACACACACACATATATATATATATACTACTAATAATAGCATGTTCTTGTATAGCGCTGCTAGTTGTATGCAGCACTTTACAGAGACATTTTGCAGGCTGAGGTCCCTGCCCTGTGGATTTTACAATCTATTTTTTGGCGCCTGAGGCACAGTGAGATAAAGTGACTTGCCCAAGGTCACAAGGAGCCGACACCGGGAATTGAACCAGGCTCCCCTGCTTAAAACTCTCAGTGCCACTCCCTCTTATATATATATATATATATATATATATATATATATATATATATATATACATATAATGATGTCAATGTGTTAATATATGTCCAAATGCCTATATATATATATATATATATATATATATATATATATATAGGCATTTGGACACATATTAACACATTGACATCATTATATCAGTACATATTCAACGTACAACATACCGTAAAGTCAACATGAATCTCTCCTCGGCACGAATGATGTGGCAGAAATTTGTTTGGATTGGTGTAATCATTCCCTCGACATTTTGCAATATATAGTCGAAAGTTTTAATAGACATTCTCATGTACTTTTATTTTCATGCAAACGAAGCATTGGATATAAGGTGGCAAATTCGCCTAGTGTCTTGCGCTGGCGATTCATCTCGTGGAAACCTGTTGTCCTCCCGCCCAAAAGTCAGTTTTTACTTACACATTTTCCAATAAAAAAAACATACAGAGTTTTTTTGACATTGACATAATCAAATGATAATATAATAATACTAATATATACAGACACTAATAGTACATGTATATGTATATACTTTGAACTAGTTACTTTAAGGTTGTGCTTGTATTTTACCGTATATATAAATACTAGCTGATATACCTGGCGTTGCCAGGGCTTGCATGGGCGGGGGGCGTGGAAGGGTGGGGGGGGCATGAAGTGGAAGGGCGGGGAGGCATGCAGTGGAAGGGTGGGGGGGGTCATGGAGTGGAAGGGCGGGGGGGCATGGAGTGGAAGGGTGGGGGTGGCATGGAGTGGAAGGGTGGGGGGCATGGAGTGCAAGGGCGGGGGGGGCATGGAGTGGAAGGGCGGGGGGGCATGGAGTGGAAGGGTGGAGGGCATGGAGTGGAAGGGCAGGGGGGGATGGAGTGGAAGGGTGGGGAGGGGCATGGAGTGGAAGGGCGGGGTGGCTGGGCATGGAAGGGCGGGGGGGCAAGGGGCATGGAAGGGTGGGGGGACAAGGGGCGTGGAAGGGAGGGGAGGGGCAAAGGGAGGGGAAGGGCAAAGGGCAGGGAGGGGTAAAGGGCAGGGAGGGGCAAAGGGCAGGGTGGGAGGGGGGGAAAAGGGCAGGGAGGGAGGGGGGCAAAGGGAAGGGAGGGAGGGGGGCAAAGGGCAGGGAGGGGGGCAAAGGGCAGGGAGGGGGGCAAAGGGCAAGGAGGGAGGTAGGGGGGGCAAAGGGGAGGTAGGGGGGCAAAGGGCAGGTAGGTAGGGGGGTAAAGGGCAGGGAGGGATGGAAGGGGGGCAAAGGGCAGGGAGGGCGGGAGGGGGGGAAAGGGCAGGGAGGGAGGGGGCAATGGGCAGGGAGGGGGGCAAAGGGCAGGGAGAGAGGGGGGGCAAAGGGCAGGGTGGGAGGGAGGCAAAGGGCAGGGAGGGAGGGGGCAAAGGGCAGGGAGGGAGGGAGGGGGAAAAAGGGCAGAGAGGGTGGGGGGGAAAAGGGCAGGGAGGGAGGGGAGCAAAGGACAGAGAGGAGGGGGCAAAGGGCAGGGAGGGATGGGGCAAAGGGCAGGGAGGGAGGGGGGCAAAGGGGAGGGAGGGGGGCAAAGGGCAGGGAGGGGGCAAAGGGCAGAGAGGGGGAGCAAAGTGCAGGGAGGGGGAAAATGGCAGGGAAGGGGGGTCAAAGGGCAAGGAGGGGGGGCAAAGGGCAGGGAGGGGGGCAAAGGGCAGGGAGGGGGGGCAAAGGGAAGGGAGGGGGGGAAAAGGGCAGGGAGGGGGGGCAAAGGGCAGGGAGGGGTGGGAAAGGGCAGGGAGGGGGGGCAAAAGGCATGGAGGCAAAGAGCAGAGAGGGGGGGGGAGTCATGGACTCATTCCCCTACGTGTCCTCACCTTACACCCGGCCGAAAGAAGAGATCAGTGTATCTCGAAAGCTCGCACAAATAAAAGCATTTCGTTAGCCACAGAACGGTATCATCTATTTATTTTTTGATTATATTTATATATATATATATATATATATATATATATATATTTATAGACACACATCTGTCTCAATCATGCCAGTCTGATCAATGCTTATCCTAACATCCAAGAAATCTACCGATGTAGGACTGCACAGAAAGGTAAGTTTGATGTTGAGTTCATTGTGGTTGAGCGCATCGATGAAATCTGCAAATGCATCACTGGTGCCATGCCAGACCACCCGGATGTCATCGATGTATCTCAACCGCAACAAGCCCAAATCACTTAAATGACGATATTGATCCGAGAAAACTACCTCTCTCTCCCACCAGCCCAAAAATAGATTCGCATAGGAGAGTGCACAAGCCGCCCCCATTGCTGTGCCTCTTACTTGCAAATAATATTTATTTTTTAAAATAAAATAATTACGAGTAAGGATAAATTGGAGTAAATCTATTATGAAATCAATCCAATCAACAGAAATGTCCTGCATAGATAAATAAAATTTTGATGCTTGGAGACCCTCACGGTGGGGAATACTAGTGTACAGGGACTCCACATCTCAGGTCGCGAGGATAGTATCCTCATCGACCGTAATGCAGTCGACCCTGGACAAGACCTCCATCGTGTCTCTCAAATAAGATGGTAAATTAACAACAGCGAGGCATAGGAATGAATCAATGAGGCGGCAAGCAGGTTCACACAACCCCCCCTATACCTGAAACCATGGGGCGACCTTGTGGGCGAGAGGCATTTTTGGGGATTTTGGGCAACAGATAAAAGGTTGGGACCACAGGGAACCTGAGAATCAAGCCATCATAATTACGCTTAGAGATAGTGTTGTTATCCAAAGCAATGCGTAATATGCGATCCAAGTCCGACCTGAACTGCAAGGTAGGGTCACATGAAAGCTCAGAATAACTTGAAGCATCATGTAACTGTCGATATGCTTCACGTTCATACATGAGCTGCGGCCAGATTACAACATTTCCCCCCTTGTCAGATTGCTTAATTTCCACGGACGGAATCCGTTGTAGCTCTTTAATAGCAAACCACTCTTCCTTACCCAAATTCGTAGGTTTATGTACTGTGGGTAGTTTGAGGATCTCCTCCGTTACAAGCGTGGCAAAAACATCAACTGGCGAACAGCTCTGGATAGGTGGACAGAAGGTAGATTTGAGTTTTTTCCGCAGCATGATGTCATTGGTGGTTGTACTGTGAATTAAAGTGAATAAAGGCGCTAGCTACTTAATATTAAGTGACAATAAATGCAAAATTCAGTGCAGTGAAACAGTGAGCTAAATAAAATAAAACCAAAATTGGTAGACAAATATTATAAAACCCTGCTCAGACCCTCTGGTGGAACCTGTTTCACGGGTTCCAGGGAGAAAGATATGTTTCAGACAGTCCAGGGGGAGCACATGTGGGAAACAAAAGACAAAATAAAAAACAATTTAAGTGCAGACGTTTTGAATAAAGAGATCAATGATGTGTTGAGAATCTTGGCTCTAAAGATGAATCTACTCACAAGATGGTTGTGGTTTTAAATGCAGTTAGCAGATAGGACTGCTACCCATAAGGATATACTGATGTGTGGGATTCCCTCCAGGCGCGTCTCATCAGTTAGGAGATGGTATATGTAGAGGAGAAAAACAGCACTACATAGCGCAATCTGATATAAACTTTATGTAAAAATTGATAAACATATAAAATGTGCACTTACAATGTGCTAGTTAAAAGTAAGCATTTATCACAATCAATGTGAAATCTGTGGGTACTGTGCAGCTCTCACCGCCTCCCCTCGCCGTTCCGGAGCTCCTTCGCCTGCACCTCAAGAGTCCAGCTTCTCTCAGTGTTTCCTCCGGCTGCGTGTGACATCACGGCTCTGTGGGTGGTGAAGCTACGGGTCCCTCACTGATCCAAAAATCCACTCTACGCGTTTCGCCCAGATCTTGGAAGCTGTGTATGGCTTCGTCAGCGGTTTTCTGTTTGTTTCGCCCGAAGTGAACTGCGTTATTTAAGCGCTCGTAATTTTAGCATTTTATTCTCGCCGTCTGCAATACTGCAATGCCGTGTAAAAACTCAGGGGGGCGTTTGCGAGCTGTTGTCTTGGAAGTCTAATACCTTCGCGGTTCAACCTACGTCAGTACACAGTCTGTGTGTGCACGTGCAGGGATTGTAAATTTGCATATTTAAAGTATACATGCATTTGCAGTGCTGTGCTGCTGTACGGTATGTCACATTTGAAAATTGTTGAAACGCATAGGCGTGTACAGTACTGTAACAGTGTCACATTTCGGCATATACAGCGCTCTCGCCTCGCTCAGGATAATTAACTGCACTGCAGGGTATTTCAACTTCTTATTTTCTCTACAATGCAGTACATCTCTCCCACACCATTCCTTTGAACGTGTGTCTGGTTTCAATCACATTCCTGCTTGACAGCAGGTGATTACTACGCATGCGCCTGTAACTTCGCCCACCACTGCTTGCTTGCTTGAGTGAGTGACCAAAAAAAAAAAAAAAATTTATTTTTATTTTCACAATCTGTGCTGTAGTTTTTGACTGCGACCTTACTGTATTTGGGGGTGTATTATTATGATAAACTGCCTTTTGAAATTAAAGTATGTCTTTAGCTTTGAACTTCATGCAGCTGTACCCTGTAGCCCCCTCCCCCACGAACGCTAGCTCAAGGATTTGAAATTCCACGGAGTCGTTAATTTTCTGAATCTTGCCATTGTATTCTTAATCCGTCCATAGCCGAGCTACAAAGCCTCACTGCGCCTGCATGTAATCCTTTTTGAGATGGGAGCTAGCTGCTTACTGCGCATGAGTCACCCAACCCCCCTCTCCACAGAGTCGTTAATTTTCTGAATCTTGCCATTGTGTTCTTAAGCCATCCATAGCTGAGCTACAAAGCCTCACTGCGCCTGCGTGTAATTCTCTTTGAGATGGGAATTTTGAGGCTTTGTTTACAGCAACACTTTGGAAAATCCCTTCTCGAATTTGATTTGCACAGAGCATCACCTCTCTATGCGCCTGTGTGTAAACCTCTTCTCGGATGGGAGCTAGTTGATTCCTGCTCATGCGCCTGTAACTTCACCCACCACTGCTTGCTTGAGTGCCCCAATAAACTTTTTTTTTAATTATGATTTTTTAACTGTTATTTTATCTACAAGCCTGCAAAAACAATCTTGATATTACGATATTCAATCTGTGTATTTGCCTGCACATGGTTGATTTGTGTGCTTTTTATGTACAGTATTTGGGGGTTTAGGGATCAAATTATTATGATGAACTGCCTTTTGAAATTACTGTACTCCACTCTATGTAGTTTCTTTGAACTGCTGCACAACTAATCCTTCATCCCTCCCCCACGCACACACAAACTCTTATCGGCAGCCACCTCCACAGAGTCATTCATTTTCTGAAGTTAGTCATTGTGTTTTTAATCCGTCCCTAGCCGAGCGTCAATCGCCTCACTGCGCCTGCGTGTACTCTAATCCTCTTTGAGATGGGAGCTTGCTGCTTACTGTGCATGAGTCACCCAACCCCCCTCCACAGAGTCGTTAATTTTCTGAATATTGCCATTGTGTTCTTAAGCCGTCCATAGCCGAGCTACAAAGCCTCACTGCGCCTGCGTGTAATTCTCTTTGAGATGGGAGCTAGCTGATTAATGCACATGACTCACCCCCCCACCCCCACCACCCCACCCTTTGAGGCTTTGTTTACGGTAACGCTTTGGAAAATCCTTTCTCGATTTTGAAATGTAAATCTGATTTGCACAGCATTGTGAGAATTGAGAGTTAAAAAAAACCCATTAACTGATTCATGTTGTTTTGTCATTCATTCTTTTTCATTGGAGTACTGTAGGGGTGGGGGGGTGTTGTCAATGATTATGATTAGCAGGAATGTAAATAAATATTTATTTTATTTTATCAGGAACCAAAAAATACAAATATAAAAATAATCATGAATAATACATAATGCAGTCTTCATTAAGTTCTTCTGGCAGATTGAAATTGGATAAACATTTAGAAAACATTTGCAAAACATGGACAAACATGAGTAATGCACATTTATAAGAATATTATTTAATAATATATACTGTAATGTATAATATATATATATATATATATATATATATATATATATATATATATATATAGTAATATTATTTTTTCCGTCTTTATCTTGTTCCTTATTCTGTGTACAGCACAGTAGTTCATTGAGAGGAGATGTTTTGTGTACATCATTACTGCTGTTTATATACTGTACATTTGAGTGTACAAACAGATTAGACTGGACACAACACCCCACCTCCCCCCAGGCCACACTTTTCTCCTGAAACGACAAGAAAACAAAAATATTAGTGCAGTTATGTGCGTATTGTATTATGGCATTGTGTGATGTGTAGTACTACTGTAGATGGCTGGTGCTGCTTTCTCTGGAAAGAAAAAAATTGAGCAGTTAGTAGGCAGTTACTGTACTACTGTCAAACTACTGTAGTCTATACTGGAACTACTGTATACTCTGACTACTGTTAAATACTATGTAACCAGATGGCTGATGCTGCTCTCTCTGTAAAGAAAAAACTGTAACTACTGTATACTCTGACTATTAGGAACGAAAAAATCTGTGCCATACTTACCTGTATCATACTGTACTTACAATACTACAGTAAAGTACTACTTTCCTGATGCTTGCCCATTACGCGCGATCACAATGGGCAACACAGTCGCAATATGGTCTATATATTTATTGCAGCGTTCCACGGTGAGTACATCGTTCCAAAACTCATTATGCCTTTCAACAACTCGTCCTTTTTGGATGGTTTCACCACTTTCCGGATATGGTCCTTCAGCTGATACCAGACCATTTCGATCAGATTGGAGTCTGGCGATCTGTCATTGGAAAAAAAGGACAATTGGTTTAAGAGATACAGTACACAGTAAAAACAGTGGTAAAAAAATGAGACACGGTTACCGCACTTACTCCGCTGGCGTCTTCACCCAGTTGATACCACGCTCAAAGATATGCGCTGTTGACGCGGTATGCTTCGGATCGTTGTCCTGGTAGAAACAGTGACCCTCCTGGAACTCACGTGTGATGTATTGCAGTATCTCAGGGACAATGTTGTCTTGGAAGAAAGCTTTATTCATGATTCCTATAGCAAGAAAAGAAAAGTGCTCAAAAAACTGCATAATAGTACAGTACAGTGCATACAGTAAGGCTACACTAGTAAAGTACAGTGCATAAGGTTACATTTTATTGATATATTTTACCTTCAAAGATGACAATGCATCCTGGTCCACCCCTGAGATGGCACCCCACACATGCAGCTTCACTGGGTGTTTTGGCCGCGGCTTCAAAGATATGCGGCCATTTTGTGGAATGCAAAGGTTACCAATCTCTCCAGAGACACAGTAGACTCATCAGTGAAGATGAAATCCTGGAAAGTTTCTCCACTGTCGATCCATGCCTGGGCCTGGACCACTCTTTTTATTTTGTTTACATCCCGTATCATGGGGTACGCTCTGTAATGACAAGGAATAAATAATTTTAGCGGTACAGTACAGTTTCCTAAACAACACTTTTACCTCCTGTACTGTCCAGTACTAACCTCACACGTCCATATTTCCATCCAATGCTGCGTCTCATCTTCTTTATGCTGGTCTCTGATACAGTGAGATTGTGATTTTCCTGCAGAGTGTATTTCACCCTTAATGCTCTCTTTTCATCATTCTCCTCACTTATTTTGTCCACCAGAAGAGTTGTCTTCCTACAATGTAAAGAAAAACAATCCAGTAAGTAAAAATATTAGAGACAGTAGATCAACAGGATACAATATATTGTTCTATTAATATGCAGCAATATACAATATATATATATATATATACTGTTGTAATATAAATATAAATATACAAAATATATATACGGTTGTAATATAAATATAAATATACAAAATATATATACTGTTGTAATTTAAATATAAATATACAAAATATTTATACTGTTGTAATATAAATATAAATATAAAAAATATATATACTGTTGTAATATAAATATAAATATACAAAATATATATACTGTTGTAATATAAATATAAATATACAATATATATACACTGTTGTAATATAAATATAAATATACGAAATATATACACTGTTGTAATATAAATATAAATATAAAATTTATACATATACTGTTGTAATATAAATCTAGAGAAATAACAAAGATATTAGATACAGTACTGTACTGTAGATCTACAGTACATTTTTTGATATAATTTTTTTTTTAAAGTTGTATAAATATACTTACGCGTTAGTTACCCATGGTGCCCTTTTGCGTTCTCTGTTTTTTCCATGTGCATGATAGCTCACGGTGGTTGCTGGCACAACGATGCCAGAAGTAGCTAACCAGCGTTGGATAGCAGCAATTCGGTGTCTGCTCGTGTACATCTCCTTAATTCGCATGCTGAGATCCTTGGAAATCTTTTTAACAGGCATTGCTGCGAGTAGAAAGAAATACAAGCACAAGAATGTATATTCGATGTTTAGTCGATGTGTATTCTATGTGCAGTCAATACACAAAATGGATGGTGTATTTATACGGTAATGACTCACATTAGAGTACGCTCACTTTCAACACCTGTACCTGGTCACCATGCATAAAAGGTCACACACTTTGCATAGCCCACCACTCCATGATCTTTATCTGAACTTGGTATAAAAAATGCACAGATGCGCACCAGGGATTAGTGAAAGGTAATTTATTAAAAATGTACACAGTAACTGAGGGGATCCAACCCACCTCAGAAAAGCTAAGCAGCTAAAACGACTAAGTACCACCAGAGAGAAATTCTAGTTTTGCGGTCTCTGTTTTTTCCGTGTGCATGATAGCTCACGGTGGTAGCTGGCACAACGATGCCAGAAGTAGCTAACCAGCGTTGGATAGCAGCAATTCGGTGTCCGCTCGTGTACATCTCCTTAATTCGCATGCTGAGATCCTTGGAAATCTTTTTAACAGGCATTGCTGCGAGTAGAAAGAAATACAAGCACAAGAATGTATATTCGATGTTTAGTCGATGTGTATTCAATGTGCAGTGAATCCACAAAATGTTTAGTGTGAAAAACAGGAAGAGTGCATGACAGCCCTGCAGTGAGGTGCCATCAAAGACACCTCCCTCCAGAGGACACTCACGCTTGCCCGTGTGAGTGGATGCAGCATTTCTCTGCATTTTGATTTAACACAACCGTCTACCCCAGAACTATACACTTATTCTGTCTTGTCCCTCACGTATTTGTTTTTTACTGTATTTTACTCTGAGGACAACACCACGAGTTATTCCTGCAGAGAAGACTAGAGAAGCCTTACTTCAGACCAGAGGAGAAGAAACGACCGTGCGGAGAGAACATAGAAGAGAGAGAAGCAAAAGTAAAGATACCTTGATGTGAAAGCATTTACACAAGGCCGTGTAAGTGTTTATGATATTTTACACTTTATTACACATCACAGTCATTAACCATCATAGTGTTTGAAACGTCTGTGTAGTCCCTCAACCTGTGCTCCCCCTGTTTTGCTTGTTTTTTTCTGTACTATCAAGGATCCTGGATAGGTCCTTTTTTGGAGTCTTGAGCAGCAGGAAGAGATTTGGAAGTAGAGGGGACCCTTATCCACTTCTTAAGGTTGTATTGTTCTATCTTAAGAATTTCATCACCCCACCAATTTATTCTTTAGGGTAGTGTTAGGTCCAGTCTACCTGACCAGACCTTAGAGCAGGCAACTTCTTCTACTCGACCCGGGGAGATTCATCACGCAGCTGCTATATGCTTCTGGTCTCAGATATGATAGTCGAGCTCGGAGAAGCAAAGACTCAATGCACACAAGGTAGCCGAGTCATCACCTCTGTTTTAATATGCTAACAGAGGAATATTTATACAAAAGGCAAGGACAATACATCGTGTGTCAATTTCATACATCTGTTACAAATTCAGTTCCCATGTATAGATCATACATCTAAAATGACATATATCATCTGGCCTAAATTAGTAGAAATAGGGATCAAAGGTCAATAACTACTAATGGGGTCAGAAACAAGACGAGTGGTCTTGTTTCTTATGTAATAGATATCCTGGGACAGCTGGTCCACAGCTAGAATACTTTTACCATTTGGTCTCTGAGAGAACAAAGCTTGACACATATTTATTTTAACCTGTTCAGTCCCTGAAAAGAACAGAGCTGGCAGATACAGTTTTTAACCTTACAATTCCCTCCTTTTGTTCTGGAAGAACAATCCAATCGACCAGTCCCATTTATTCTTCTACACACCACTCAGGAGAGGAAAAACTCCAAGGGAGAAACCTCTAAGAGACCATGGGGATGCAGAAACCTATCTCTTTTAGGTACCTCGTTTGATAATCAGAGATGAACATATGGGTGGTTGACGAGTACCAAGACTATTGGTATTTCTCGCTCTCATTGTGGGAAACATATACATAACTGTAGAGCTAGAAGCAGAAGCAGCTTTCTTTTGGCAAAAATAGAGCTGATTACACTTTTAGCCATCTGAATTAACATATACACACAAAGTAATAAACTTGCGATTGCCATGATTCCATAAAGAATTTTCATTCCCAACGCACCTAGCCAATTTCCAAGACCAAATGTCCAATCGAACCCTTTTGGTTCCTCTCGCATTCTAGATTGAATTTCTGGTAGAGTGTCCATGTCATGATGTATACTTTTTGATTGGTCATCAATATAAACACAACATTCTTTACCTACTAACTTACAAACCCCTCCTTGTGCTGCCAACAGATAATCTAGTGCCATACAATTTTGCAATACTGTTGCTCTAATTTGTTGCCATTTGCTACTGAGTCTTAAAATAGCATCTTTAGTATCGTTAAAAACGGCATCTATATTGACTACTAAAAAATCCCCTTTTGCATATAAATCATACATTCCTAAAAAGGTATTAGACCTCCCGCAACTCTCTTAACTGAGCTACTTTTAATAATTAATGCCTTTCAATTTCGTATCCTTTGCTTAGGTAGGGGGAACATTATTTAAATTCTATTTCTGAGCATAAGTGGGGGTTGGTGTGGGTTAATATTTCCTAGGAGCGACTGCCCAACACATACATCTTACATACTACATTTACTCAGAATATCGGAACAGACAAAATGGATGCCATAGTCAAAATGGCTGACTTGTGATCCTTTCCTTGTGGTTGACACACACCCTTCCCACCTTCCTCATATCCAATCTTCTCAGCCCCCTCGTATCCTTTAGAGACAGTCTTTTTAAAGAACAGTTAACCCTATCATAGTCCTGCTGGACCAAAAAAATAGTCCCATAGTGCATAACTTGATTCCTATCTGGCCATTGTATCGGCCCAGTTGATTTCTTTTTTTGGTCTCTTCTTCTGGGGGACTGCTGACATTTTCATCACCAAAAAGAGACATAGCATCGGTGGGGGGGTTGCAACACACTTCTGGACCAAAGTATTGCTGTTCATAACACAGAGAGTAATGAGTAGGACAAACATACATACAAAAACATCCACTAGCTTCGCTCCCAGCGAAATAATCTAACCACCAAGTCCCAACAAATCCCAACCCTCATCTCTACCTTTAAACACTAAAATCACTTTCCCAAATAACATAACCTGGTCTAGTTGCAGGATAATACTTTATCTATCCTTCTATCACAGAGTCAATAACTTCCCTAGGGCAAAGTCGTATTTCTACTCCCTTCGTAACCAGTTTCTTTTATATATATATAGTTCTACAAATATCTTATAGCATCTCGTCTTTTTCCAAGGGGTTAAATATAACTCTCGTGTTCCTGGGGTGCAACTTATTGGGTATGGATAGTACATTGGGTTACATTGCACATAAGATGTGGGCTTTGTTTACCAGGATTCCATTATATAACAAGAAGGTGTGCATATATGCTATACACAGGACAATAAAACAAAAGACATATTATTAAACAAAATATTCCTGTTACTACCCTATCATCTTAATGTGAACACCACTTATATAAACCTAACAGCATAAACATTGTAATTAAAATAATAAAACCTGTAAAAAAGGTTATTAAAAAGTTCAAAGTTCATATATTGAGGTCCGGATTTCTGGTACGAACTTTTCTCCTTCTTTGGTTAGTGCCGGGTTTTATTGTGACCCAAAACACCAACTGAAAATAACTGTGTCTTTAGGCCTTCCCTTCTGTATTGAGGTTTAATTTTGAAGCGACTGTGGGTGCACTTATGTAACATGGATCCAGGAAAATACTCTGACGGGGTAGCATCTGGAATGGGCCTCTCCACTTTAGATGAAAAGCGCTTTTGCGTCACCTTTATCTTCATCTAATTAGAAGGACTGCACCTGAACATGAGACACTCAAACAATTGCATTAGTTTCACACAATAGACGCTGATTAAAATCGTCTGTTTAGAGCATAATCATACAACATTAAATCTAAAATGTACCTGGGGTGACCATTGGTTTTCCCATGAGAAAAATTCTTTCTGATTGTCACGGTAGGCCAGGCCAAATACACCTTTATATTTAAGGGATCGGTCACAAAGCAAAACAGGCAGAAAAATACATTGCGGTTTATTCGGATAGGACCTTGGAAACACACAGAAACACAAGAAACAGAGAATATACTTTGGGGGACCTTATACTTATTAGGGAAATAACTTGGGGGGATTTGGGCTCAAAATCAAGGAGTTTGGGGGACACAGGGAAGCCCTAGTGTAATTCACCCTGCGCACTGTCAAATCATGCCTGCTTGCTGGGGAAAATTAAGTGACTACCAGCACTTTGGACCCCCCAACTCCTGCAACCAAAATAATTATATTTCCACCCAAATATCCCCCTAAAACTGACACACAAGAAATTTCACAGTTCAAGGGCTAATGGAACATGACATAGGAAATAACAGGGTCAGTTCACTTTCAAGCACTCCATATCTGAGCTGGGGCATTGGAATGCTTATTCACATGCTAATTCACCAACCTGGGTTTAAATCACAGGACAAGCACAATGCATTGTATGTTTAAAACACATACAACCAACATGTAGACACAAGAGCTTGCACTCCACCATTTGCACCTATCATGTGGAGTTCTAAAACCTTCTCTTCTCTAAGACACCAGCTAAGAATACCTTGCTGACAGGCCAAAATATCCCCTCCGTTTTCTATCATGTGCCAGGAGACTGCTCTGCAGCTATTTCTCATAAGGGGCCACCCATACAAGGCAATCCACTTATAAACTCGCACAGACAGCTGCAGTCCCATGAGGCAAAGGGAATACACAGAGAATGCATTAACTAGCCCACTGGTCTTACACAGTTAATCCCACATACACAATTCCTAGTTTATACCCCTATGGGGGACAGTATCAAAGGGAAAAATTATAGGCAACACAGTAAGGTACAATATTAGACCCAAGAGCTGACAATCTCAGCCCTTGCCATTCGGTTTCAGGGGCAGCCAGCAATAATAACAGCAATAACACCCTCCTTTTGTTCACTTTTATTACATGTGAACAATATTACACAAAGGATAACAGCATTTAAAACATAACCTTAATGGAATTGGCTGATGTATAGCAAAACTAACCTGAAACCTTTGGGTATAAAATTGACATTAAAAATCCTACTGAATATAAAAATAATCTGCTATAGTCTTCTGACAGAAACTTTTAGAACACCAAATAACATCTGGTTTGCTGAAAGAACAACCTGTAGCATAAAAACCTCAGACACAGATTTAAAGGTGGGACACATTTGAGAGAAAAAGATGGTTAAAAAATGATAAAATATTAAATATTTGATCAACTTTGCAGAAAAATAATTCCACATAGAACCCTCTAGTATACTGGCAGACCTGGCTAGGGTCCCTTTTCCATGTCTTTTTTTTACTGCTATTTCAGGGTCTGCACACTTATAAGAACCTCAGCACTAGAGTTTTTTTTTTTTTTGTGCTGATTACATTGGACTAGTGGTTACTTTATCCACTTCACTGTTCACACTGCAAGACACTAGTTTAATGATTCTATGCAGTTAATCAGTGATCCAGAACATTACATTGTGCTCATACTATAGGTTCTGAGCATTTAATATCTGTTTTAATTCCCATCATTTTACACGGATATTAAAGATTTAATTTTTAACCACTTCATTACCCACCCACCAGGTGTTTAGAGTGCTCATTCTAGGTTACTGTCCTCTGTTCATTTGAACTCTATATTAATCAATTTACAACTGTTTCCATTTCAAGCCATATAACAAGCTCAAATAACTTCTGGGCTTCCTGCCAAAACCTTGTAACAAAAAAAAGGTTAATTACTGGTTACTGCAATACAATTTAGGACAGCTTGAAATATGCAGCTCGTCACAGAGCCCGATAATGTTACTGGTATTCAAAAATTAAAACTGGATCTTTGTTAAACAGAAAATTATAGGCTTAATATATACTTTAGACAGTTTTAGTTACTGGTTATACACAAAAAGAGCACAGAGTGCAGACACAAAACAAACAGAATTTTACGCTTCTTTCACACATTCAACCAGTTTTTACAAAAATAACAGACACATATTTTCTCACCTATTCTAATAAATAGGAAAACAAAACAATTTGATCCTGCAGACTAAATTTATAAAGATATCCTTTTTTTTCATATCATAATTAACTTTTAAAACTAATTTTAAAATGCTGAGCTTCTAGTTAGCTTTGTGTCTAGAATATATTTCGCCTGTTATTTCTATATAACATATTCACCTGATTTTATCTGTGGAGATTTAGAGGAAAAGAATTGTAATTCTGTTTAAGGAAATAAATCGCCTGGCCAGTACGATAAACATCCTTATTATTCCAGTGACAGAACTGTATACAAAAATAATTAATCCTTTCTTTATTCTTTTTTCTCCACAGATACCCAAAACTTTCCCCTTTCCAGTATTAATTAGTTTATATTATAATGGGGGTGTACTCCTTTTAAAAATTAAATTTCAACATGAGCAATTAATTATATTCTTATTTTAGAAGCACTTGCCCTGAATAGTAATTTTGTATACATACAATAAACCGTTTTTCTTATTATTCAATGCAAATAACACTTTCATATGGATAGAATTCACTCAGATTCTTACAAGCACACACACAGGGATTACATACAATCAACCTTTTTATCATATTCATGCCTGAAAATGTAATAAAAACATTCTAATGGAAAAAGAAACCTATACCTGTTATACTCTTGTTTTCCACTTTTCAATTCAGACGGGAAAATATTATTAATTCAACTTAATATACACTCATACTTGGTTAATGTGGCACAAATAATTTGGGTTTGCATGTCTTAAAATTAATTGGAAAAATTATATGTTTCTGTCTTTCTCTCTCCTAAGAGCTCTGCTGACTGGCTAACAACATTTCAACAAAAAGAAAACCATCTCTGTAACTTGTCCTATAAAACAAAATTCTTATTATTTCAACTTTCTAATTCTTGTCTCTCTCTTTTTTTTTCTTCTCTGTCTGTCTTCAACATTCCTGTTCCTTTCCTGTGTAACAAATCACTGGGGGGAAAAAAGGTGGGGGCTAGAGCGGCTTATACATGCAGGCAACTTGAGAGGGAGACAGACAAAAAAAATCTTTTATCTTCCCAGCTTTGTTGCTGTGCTTGAGAGTTAATTGAGGCACCTATGCCACACTGCATTCATCCATAAGGGTTATTTTAACTCATCCTACAGTACATTTCTTCATACAGTATACCTATAATCCCATAAACAATTTATAAAGGAATTTTATCTTAACAAGCATACGATAAGGTTAGTCTTATCATTCTTAATATCTTCTTAACCTAAACAATTATTAGCTTATCCTAAATTACCATCATATCTGAGACACCATATCAGTACAGCCCGTTTCAATTAAACAAATGGGACTCCAACCCTTTGTTATATAAATCGGAGACTCAAACCCTCGATTCTTCTGCCCTATAAAATTTAGGTTCTTTAGATTCGCAGAGAAACGGTGAGAAACAATAAAATATGTTTTTCTCACCTTTTTTCTGTGCAAATCCCACTTTTTCTGACACCATTTGTTAGGTCCAGTCTACCTGACCAGACCTTAGAGCAGGCAACTTCTTCTACTCGACCCGGGGAGATTCATCACGCAGCTGCTATATGCTTCTGGTCTCAGATATGATAGTCGAGCTCGGAGAAGCAAAGACTCAATGCACACAAGGTAGCCGAGTCATCACCTCTGTTTTAATATGCTAACAGAGGAATATTTATACAAAAGGCAAGGACAATACATCGTGTGTCAATTTCATACATCTGTTACAAATTCAGTTCCCATGTATAGATCATACATCTAAAATGACATATATCATCTGGCCTAAATTAGTAGAAATAGGGATCAAAGGTCAATAACTATTAATGGGGTCAGAAACAAGACGAGTGGTCTTGTTTCTTATGTAATAGATATCCTGGGACAGCTGGTCCACAGCTAGAATACTTTTACCATTTGGTCTCTGAGAGAACAAAGCTTGACACATATTTATTTTAACCTGTTCAGTCCCTGAAAAGAACAGAGCTGGCAGATACAGTTTTTAACCTTACAGGTAGCGCCCGGGCTTTTTCTTGCATCACATTTGAGTACGCCCACTTTCAACACCTGTACCTCGCCGCAATGCATAAAAGGTTACACACTTTGCATAGCCCACCACTCGATGATCTTTATCTGAACTTACCATTGTCCAGATACTGCATTATGCCATCTGCTTCCATGGATCAACCTTGATTCTACGGACACAGGAACCCATTCGCCTCTGCCGTGCCTGTCATGCAGAAAAAGCGAAAGGCGGTTGCCGTTTCCACGCCAAGGCAAAAGCGACAGGCTAAGGCCAATAAAGAAAACCTTCTGCTGACCCCAAAGGCTAAGGAGTTTCATAGACGTCAGCCTTATTATGTCAAGAAGATATACGGTGATGTACTCTCGACGCAAAACGATTGGCAGCCAACCCATCGAACCCGCAGACCACCTCCTCCCATACACTTCGCCGTTTCTATCTGACGACGCTGTCGCTGGTGCCTCTGAAATCCACGAGTCACTTTCTCCTTTGCTCTTAGACGACTCTGCTTCTCGCCCGGAAATCCAAAGGTCACTTTCTCCATCCCTCTTCGACGACGCTGCCGCTTCTCCTATACCGGATATCCACAGGTCACCTCCTCCACCCTTCTTCGATGACGCTGCTGCTTCTCTCCATGGAACCCCCATCTCATCCTCTGTTGCACCCATCCACCCAGATGTAAACACGCATGCACAAGAAGCAGCTCGTTAGACCGGATGCTGATGGGATAAGTGTGGATATCCCCGGGAACTCTATTGTGCTGGCAAAGATAGATCTGCTTCTGGAGACCATGCTAAATGTGGAGCAACGGATGCTACATATGGATCAACGGATGCTAGATATGGATCAACAGATGCAACATATGGATCAACGGATGGATCGATGGATGGAGAAGATAGAGGCTGACATAGCAGGTATACATCATTTGCTCAGTGTTCATGCCCCTGTTTCCCCGACGCCGGAGCAGGAGGGTGACATGGATGTGATGAATGGGAGCATCGACCCCCTTCCATCACCAAGCGCACCCCTCCACCAGAAGATGTAGTGTACATGTATGCCGTTGAGGAGGACATGACAACCCCGTCAAGACCACGCCAGGAGACAACACGGCGACCAAGACCGGAGGAAAGCTTCCTCCCAGACAACCTACCATCGCCCGTCGCCTCAAGCACACCCACTCCCAGAAGACCTACATTCGCTCGCATCGATACGGTCCCCGACATCACCCTGTGCGATCTGCCACCGGCGCTCAGGGAGAAGTGTAGGGTGATGAGTGCTGGTGCACCCCACAAGTATGCCTTGTTACTTTTTAAGCACCATGTGCCCTACTCGTACTGCGACTGGGCCTTCAGAGTGAACTACGAAGGAAATCTCGTAAAAAATGCGCTTCCTGCCAATTTAAGAAAGAACATTCTGGATGAAATCCAATTACAGATCCTGTAATGAAAGGCGTTCGAGACTGCATTAATGGCATTTTGCGCCATGCAAGGAATCGGCCATGGACGGACAATCTGGTGGACTTTCTGGTTTAATCACGGGTACTGTAAGACCATACTGTTGTGCTGAACTGTACTGTACATGTTTTGACCTGCTGTACTTAAATAAAGGAGATGTTGTTGTGTGTTTTTTAACTTGTATTTATACAGAAATGTTTTAACTTGCTGTACACACACACAGGACATGCGCAATTCCAGTCCCTGAGGGCCGCAAACAGACCCGGTTTTCAAGGTTGTCCTGAAAACCGGGCCTGTTTGCTGCCCTCGAGTACTGTAGTGGTGCAGGCCTGACTGACTGTTTGGCACACCATCCCACTGTACTGTATATGTTTCTTTAATAAAGTAGATGTTGCGTTTTGTAAACTGTATTTTATGAATAAAGATTTTTTTTAATCACAGGTAAGACCATGCTGTTGTACTGTACATGTTTTGACCTGCTGTACTGTATTTAAATAAAGGAGATGTTGTGTGTTTTACTGTAACTGGTATTAATAAAAAAAGTTTGTAAGTTTTAACTTGCATTTATACAGAAATGTTTTAACTTGCTGTGCACACACACAGGACATGCACAATTCCAGTCCCTGAGGGCCGTAAACAGGCACGGTTTTTGAAAGGTTACCCTGAAAACCGGGCCTGTTTGCTGCCCTCAAGGACTGTACTGGCGCAGGCTTGACTGACTGTTTTGCACGCCATCCCACTGTATTCTGTATGTTTTGACTTTCCGTTCTTTGATAAAGGAGATGTTGCGGTTTGTATATTTTATGAGTAAATAATTTGTTTTTAAAACATGTGACTGTAAACCATACATTTACTTTCTATACATAAATGTTTTCACTACTGTAGCAGTAAACCATACACCTGTTGATGTTTTGAATTGCTGTGCACTTAAATTTTTTCTACATTGTACAGTATTTGTAAACAAATGTTTTTGTACTTACTCTACCAATAAAATAACATGTTGATTTGTTTTACATTGTTCCATTGGCTCCTTTGCTACTGTAACAAAATACAGTGTTTCTAGAATGTACACTACTGTCCAGGCATACTGCACTGTATACTGTCGGCATGCTCAGTATAAGAGTATTAAAAAAATAGAATACACATACTGTACTGTACTGTATGTACTGGCACTGTATAGAAGACACATACTGTTTTCTTTTTTACACGAAACACCTGCAAGTCGACACATTACTGAAGCGCATGCGCATTACAATTCATGAATATCTGCCATCTGGCGGGCACGCGAAGAATTGCAACCTATTAAATCCGAACCATTCTCAATAAACGCATCAACCGCGCGTCAACCGCGCATGACCCGTGGCTGAGAACGCAAAATGAATGCGGCATGCTCCCGGTGAAGTGCGTCGCATTCCAGGAAAAAGCCAGGGAAAAACCTGCGATGTGTTAGAATAAAATGAGCCGCAGCAGTAAGCTCCTTTTTAGCAATCTCAATCTTATCAGTCAATTCTGCCAACACAAGTTTATCATGTTCAATTAGAATGACTATCGGAGGCGCATGCGCGAGGCTGAAGTGAATGGAGGCATAGTAGTTGAGCTCCGTTCCCCACCTCCACTAACAACGCTGATATAGCAGTAACTACCAACCAAAAAACGCCCAAAATATAATAAAAGCACAGCAGCAACTCCTGTGATGGCCCCGGGCAACCCCAAGAAGAAGAAGGAAGGGGATATGAGAAAATATCTGGGCCGCTCCACTTCACGGAGCGCAGGCACAGTAATGGCGCCAGAATCAAACGCAGGCTCAGAGTCAGACCAGGAGGAGGACCACCCAGCTGAGCCCACGCAGATGCCGGTTCGTGTCTGCGACTTTGATCGACTGTACCAGGATATGAAGAGCATGATATACACTGGGCTCCAGGACTAAAAAAAAAAGTTCAGGGCTTGGGGGAGCGTACAGGGGCCCTCGAGGACAAAATGGTGACCATAAATAAACAAATTAAAAAGGCTGACAAAAGAGCGGCGTACATGCAATCACAGATATCGGAGATTATGGAGAGACAAGAGGATGCAGAGAATAGGGACCAGGAACAATATCAGAATTCGCGGCATCCCAGAGACAATAACCGATGTGGAAGCATTCACTGCCAGGTGGCTGGAGACTCTCTTGCCGGACTTGCCCGTAACAGAAAGAGCCATGGATCGCTGCCACAGAGCCCTCAGAAGCCGCCCTGCAGCAACGGAGCAGCCACGCGATGTCATCGCCAGGCTGCACTATTTCAAGACCAGGGACGCGGTCTTTAAGTGCACCAGAGCGGAGGGTACCTGTGATTTGAGGGGGCCACGCTGCAACTTTTCCAAGACCTATCCCCAATAACATTGGCAAGGAGAAGGGCACTGCAGCCCGTCACCAGGCTGCTGAGAGACCGGGCTGTCCGGTATCGCTGGACCTTTCCGTTCGGCCTATTGGTTATAAAGAACGGGAGGGTCATTGCAATGAAGGAGATAGAGGAGAAAGAGGACTTCCTCAATAAACTAGGCCTGAGAGACGGCCCCTCAAAAAGCCCCAGGAGGGAAGAACGGGGGGAAGAAGCGGAATGGAGGACAGCTGGTTCGCCCACAACGCTCCGGGAGCCTATAGTCCCAGCAGAGATCTGAGGACAATGTCAGACCCCCAAACCAGTGTTAAAGTTAAAGTTGAGGTAGCGGTTTTACCCGAAGAGTTAATAAATAAATAAATGGAGAGCTTGCCACCAATCACCAAAACTGCCAAGATAGACATTACACCGCTAAGCCCGCTGTTAAAACCGGGTCCACAAAGTTCTGTGCCGCCCCAGGAGGAGGAAAAAGACGATCCAGAAAGTCCTCAAGCCTGCAAACGGTAAAACCTTACCTGCAAAGGAAAATGGCCGACCGCAGTGAAACGCACGACACCCAGCATGGTACCACAGAAGCAGCTCCACCACGAGGCGTCTTCACGGAAGTGGAGGGCGCATCAGCGTGGGAACAGGAGAAGGGACGTCCTCACACGCGGGCTGATGCAGGGCAAATGGCGCCCACCGGAAAGACGTCACCGGAACTGGAGCAGACGCCATCTTGGAGGGGGCAGGCGAAGGAGACAGGAAACCCCTGACAGCCGGCGGCGGGAGAGGCACAAATCTCGCGAGAAGCGGGGTAGGGAAGGACACAGCCGGACATTTAAAGAGACGGCAGAAAGGAGAGGTGGGCGACGCAACCAAAGGGAGGCCCAGGACGCGGCCCACGCAGTGACGGCCGTCGGCAGATAAAGCCCACAGCAAAGAAAGGACTAATAAAATGTGGATGTATATAAAGTGGATACAGTGTCCTGCCAGCACACGCATTACACCCACACGAGACAGATAGGGCTTCAACACACAGGTCCCTCACATAGTTTAAAGAGGCACAAGCTGTTATATGGGGATGGTTAGCTAAGGGCCAAAATAGATCCTAACCCAGAGGCTACAACGCACATCCCACAATAAGAGCACAGTGACAAGCAGTCTAGAAGATAGGCAGTCAGGAGTGACAAGCAGTTGCAAGTAGTATGTTATACCCCACAAGTTATTTTACGGGTTAAGATTTAAAGTAATAGCTTAGACAAATACGAGGTTGGAGTTACAATGGTAGACAGCATGGATAAGGGAGGGGGGAGGGAGATTGCCCCTCACGAAAGCCTTGAACATGAGTCTCCACATGGGCGCAGGGGAAAAGCCCCGAGAGTGGTCCATGCAAGACCCCCTTAGGCCAGCCATTCGAGACGGGAGAGGGGGATGGAGGGCCATCCCAGACTCCGTCAGGGCTGCACGCCTAAGTGAGGCAAAGAAGGAGAGTGGGGGAGCTTGCTCTCGCCCACTCACCCGACGGTTCTTAAATGTTTTAATATGTGTTATATGTATATGTGCGTCCCCTCAATGTGTTTTCCTCTGTATCCCCACCCCACAGCCACAGGTCTCTGCAGAGAAGATTCGGTCCAGGAACTCCCGCATAGGAGTAAGGAATACCCTTACGCGCAAAGTGTTCAGAGAGAAAGTCAACATAGAATATGTATTCCCCCTTATGCTTTCAGGCGGCAGCCCGAAGCTCTGGAAAGGATTGAAAGACCCTCATCGCTGACATCGAGGGCTCCGTTGGCTGACTGCAATAGAGAGAAGGTTTGCAAATACACACATGAATAAAGACATCATTGTCATTTCACACAATGTGAAAGGCTTTAATAGTCCGGGGAAGCGCAGGATAGCTATGGCAACATACAAGAAAACAGACCCCGACATAATTCTCTTACAAGAGACTCATTTTTCCAAAACTAGTTCACCAACATTTATTGACTACAGTATAGATTTAGGAATTGGTTCTCAGCCTCAGCCAACAAAAAAAAAAGAGGAGTCGCCATACTACTGCATAACCGTTTGCCCTTCGCGATTAAGACCATCAAAAAAGACTACAACGGCCGATTCTTGATTATAAACGGCGAAATCAGAGGTCAGCCGGTCACACTGGCAAATGTTTATGCACCAAGTACAGGCACAGAAGCCTTCCTGGAAAGGTTCTTCTCCATCCTCCGGAAGATGGCGCAGGGGTGCATAATACTAGGGGGCGATTTTAATCAGACACTAGATCCAGCAATGGATAGATGCACCCCGAGTGGCAAAGCCAACTCAAAGATCAGGCAAACTTGGAATAGAGGGCTGAGAACCAATAACCTGTTAGATATATGGAGGGAACAGCACCGACAGGACAAAGAATTTACATTCTACTCCCACCCCCATGACAGATATAGTAGGATAGACTATCTCTTTGTCTCTAGTAGAATGGTTTCGCAGATCTCCCACTCGGGCATCCATGATATTTCATGGTCAGATCACGCGCCGATAGAGCTGCGGTGCTCCGATTTTATTCTAGACAGACCAGGAGCGAACTGGAAACTTAATGAAGTTTTACTAAAAATCCCCGCAATTGCACAAAATGTAGGGGATAGAATCAGGGAATATTTTCAAGAGAATATGGGAAGTGTGACTTCGCAGGCTAACCTATGGGAAGCCCATAAGGCGACTCTGAGAGGAGAGCTCATAAGGATTGCAAGCAGGCGAAAGAGGGAGAAGGACAAAAAAATCAATCAGCTACAGAAGGAATTGGCAGTCCTCTCAGCTCGACATAAAACTAACAAAGATGCAATGACCCTTAAGGAGCTGCTAGACACTAAAACCAAACTTAATATCTTGCTGACCTCCCGTGCTGAAAAGGAGCTGACATGGTCTAAGCGGAAATTTTTTGAGAAAGCAAACAGGCCAGATACCCTACTTGCCAACAAACTAAGAGACAAAAAATACGTCTCCCAAATTCAAACAATTCGAACAGAGCAGGGGGATCTGACCTCTGACCCCCAAAAAATAGTTAACGAATTTAAAACATACTATGAAACCCTTTACGATGGGGCAAAGGTGGCACACACGCCAACCACAAAAGCAGGACTAAAGACGTTCTTAACAGAGGCTCAATTGCCTAAAGTGACCAGAGAGGAGAGGGACGCACTACAGGCAGACTTTACTATCGAGGAACTCCTAGAGGTAATGAAGTCATTAAAAGCAGCCAAGGCCCCAGGCCCGGATGGCTTTTCCAATCTCTATTATAAAAAATTTCGTAAAATACTAGCTCCTCATCTACTAAAACTATGTAATTCCTTCCTGGATGGTGCCCCCATCCCGGGCTCGATGCTCCAGGCGTCTATCTCAGTAATCCACAAACAAGGAAAGGACCCAGCGGACTGTAAAAGCTACAGGCCCATCTCGTTAATAAACTCAGATACAAAAATATTTTCCAAACTTTTAGCTAACCGCCTTAACCAGGTGTTGTCCAAGTTGGTCCATCCTGATCAAGTGGGGTTCATATGTGGTCGACAAGCCGCTGATAACACCAGACGGATTATAGATTTGATTGATCTGGCGCAAAAAAAGAATATCCCGTCTATGGTGCTTAGTTTAGATGCAGAAAAAGCGTTCGACAGAATTGACTGGCCCTACTTGAGAGAGACGCTGGGGGCGTTTGGCCAGGGTGGGAGAATGATAGAGGCAATTCTCGCTCTATATCATGGACCGACGGCGAAGGTCAGACACCAGGGCTTCCCCTCGGAAGAATTCCAGATCAAGAGCGGCACCAGGCAAGGCTGTCCTCTGTCACCCCTTCTCTTTGCGTTAGGCATCGAACCCCTGGCGGCGCACATCCGCCTCAGCCCGAATATAGTAGGAATCCAAATTAGTGACCAGCCACATAAGGTGGCCCTGTACGCTGATGACGTGATACTCACGCTATCACAGCCCCTCACCTCTCTGCCGAACGTCTTTCAATTACTAGGGGAATTTAATGCGATATCCGGGTTCAAAATTAACCAAGCAAAATCAGAAGCCCTAAGTGTCAACTTACCTAAGGTCACTGAGAAACTGATCACGGTGAACTTTGAATTCAAATGGCAAACCTCCTCCATAAAATATTTAGGGATCAATATCACAAAGCAATCAGGCACCCTGTATAAGGCAAATTACCCCAGACTAATACGGACACTGAAGGAAGATCTCCGGAAATGGGCAGGGTACAACATATCCTGGATTGGCAGGATTCAATCTCTAAAAATGAATCTCCTTCCCAGAATTTTGTACCTATTTCAGACTCTTCCGGCCCCTATAATCAGGGAAGAGATCCTTCGGTTACAATCCGCAATGGTGAAGTTTGTCTGGGGTAATAAAACCCCCCGCATCAAAACTAGCACACTAATTCGGCCCACAACAAGAGGAGGATTAGCGGTACCTTGCCTGTTGTCATACTTCAAAGCGGCCCAATTGACTCAAATTATCCAGTGGCACACCCACCCTAGTCGGAGGCGATGGGTGGAGCTGGAGGCGGCCTGCTGTGCCCCGGTGGCATTGCAGGACCTGATCTGGCTCCCAAATAAGGTCCGCAAGGACTTCACACACCCGCTCCCCGCGGTTGTCAGCTCTTTGGCAGTATGGGACAAAAGCAAATATAAACACGTCTTGATGAGACAACACTCTTTGATGACCCAAATTTTGGGAAACCCTGATTTCGCTCCGGGTCTGCAGAAGAAAGATTTTATTACATGGACACAGAAGGGCTATACTCGCCTTCGACACCTGGAGGGTAGAATATCTATCAAACCGTTTGAGCAAATTAAGTCTGAAAAATCAATTCCAAATTCAGAATTCTTTAGATACCTCCAGCTAAGAGCTTTCTATGATAAATTTCCCATTCGAGCTAAACGCACTAATTTTGAACAGCTCTGTTCTACTGGAACAGGTACCAAGGGACTTATCTCTACAATGTACAAGGCGGTGGTCTGCCCGACTCCTGACGCCGACGTGACGTTAAAATATAAGAATAGATGGGAAAGAGACTTAGGGGACACACTAGAGGACGAAGACTGGGACTATATTGTCTTGGCGGCAGCTAAGAGCTCAATCTGCACGACATTGAAGGAGAACGCGTATAAGGTCCTGATGCGGTGGTATTTGACCCCATTACGATTATCAAAGTTTGTCAGGGGCTACCCTCCATTGTGCCCGAAACAATGTGGGGAGCAGGCAGACTTGCTGCACATGCTGTGGGGTTGCACCAAGATACTCCCAATCTGGGAAGATATCAGAAATTGGCTCCAGAGAATTCTCAATTGCACGATCCCTTTGGACCCCTGGTTGTTTCTGCTGGCCAGACGCAAACCGGGGCTAAACAGGTCGGAGCACAAATTAATTGCACATTTTGCAACTGCTCTGAAGTGCGAAATCGCAGCATTGTGGAAGCAGCCCGAAATACCAAATATCCCAAAAATCAGAAATCGAATTTGGCACGTTTGCCGGATGGAACAGTTAACGAGTCTGGTTAACGACACCGGCACAAACTTTCTAAAAGTCTGGGCTCCATGGTTGGCCCTGAATGATATCCCAGGGGTCAATGCCTCCAATATACTACTTTAATAGCGCTAGACGCGTTCTCCTTGGATGCGTGTAGCTGACGGGGAGACATAGATTACATTCAACATAAGAGGTCAACTAATCCCGGCAGTCAAGGGAGAAAGTAGGGGTCGGCGCCCTCACGCGCAGACGAATATAACCAGGAAGACAACAAATGTCCCGTGCTCGGACGGTCCTGAAGGCCTCAAAGCCCAAAGGATAAGGCGATTTTCTATGGCAGCAGTCTCCGCGACGGACCCAGCTGAATCGAAGCCTTTCTGTGGCTTTTCTACCCTTCCCCCCCCCCCTTCCCTGCCGTTTCCTATGTCTAGTCTGGGTGTAAGTCTAGTTGGTCTGTATGTCACCCCAGTACGTCTTTTGCGTGTCTAAATATAAAATGAGTTGGCATGTGTACTGTTATATATGACAATGGGTTGGAAGAAAATGTGAGAATTGTACCATGCACTCAATAAAAACTTTTTTGGTTGAAAAAAAAAAAAAGAATGACTATCAGCTCCAATGAGCATCTAGTAAGAGATGCTTCCCAACGTTCTTTCAAAGAGATATCAAATAATTCAAAGGCAGGGAAAAGCTTAATCCTCAAACCTCTTGGGATTATTTTGTATAAGAGATAATTATCGAGTGCCGTGCGTTCCACCAGCTACGCAGTCTCCTCTGTGATAGATATTTAAACGTATTCAGAGCATCTGTCTCTGTAGATCCAGAGACAGGGGTATCAGTACTGTTGTCAGCTAAATCAGTGCGTGAAAATGAGAAAGCTGCTTTGGCGCTGGCAATTCTCTGCTCTTCCTGCGCACTAAAATTCATACTAGCTCTTGCATGAAAAAGGAAGGGAAGGTATTTAATTAAAAGTGGAGCTGGTATAAGAATTGCTATAGAGAGAAAGCAAAAGACATATAATAGAACACACAAAAGTATACCACATCGACACAATATATCACTGTTGCCCCAAAACTGTAAATATGTAGTATAATAACACTAGACAGTGGTGCTAAAGGATGATAGAAATATATAGCAACAAGGAAAGCAACCTTTCAAGAAGCACACGGCATACCAAGGGAATATTAACAATGAGTTAATTATAGTGGGTTAAAAACAAGGGAAGAAAATTAAAAGAGGAGGGGGACTCACATCTACCAAGCATATATACCTAGAGGCAAAGGTACAAGGATAAGGCAAATCAAGCACCAGAGGTTGTTCAACAAACACAAGAAGCGCTCAATTGAGCATATATGTGTTTCATATGCACACACTGCAGATTAGTGCACATCCAGCAAAAAATCACTGTTTGTTGTAGAGAGATAACTGCAGAAAGTGGAGGCAGTAATAGCACATGTAACAATATTATGTATACATCACCACTTAAAGCATAGGTGTCAAGGGCCAAATAAAAAATGATCAGAGCCTCTTGTCAGGAAAAGCGGTAGGGGTCCCACTTCACAGACTCCCACTCCAACGCGTTTCGACTTAAAACGGTCTTCTTCGGGGAGTGGTGAGGGGAGTAATAGTAAAATTGCATATTTAATTTATTTTAAAGTACAGTACTGTACATGCTCGGACCCTGTTGGGGTGAAGTGAGGGGGTTCTTTATTTCTAGCTGCCCTAGAACAGAAGTTCCCACGCCAATTGGCCGTGAACTTGACCAAGGCCCTAAGTAGTTCCCACGCCAATTGCGCGAATATATATAATATATATATATATATAATTTAAAATAACCCGTTCTGTGGGTCTGAGCGGGTTGAAATTCGCCTGGTCCTCATGCGGAAGGACCCTTGCCATAGTGGCGAAATATCAGCCTTGCACGACCCCCGGAACCGGAGATACCAAAAGACAGTTTAAAGCACATTACCAAAGTGGCTTTTTTTCTGCCATGCAAGTCAATGGCAGAAACCTGAACTTTAACATTACTCTGACTCCGTTCTGTTGCCACGAGAGGGTCGCAATTTGCCATGCAATCCTGCCGCAACTAGGACTACATGGTGACCAAATCTGAGCCCTCTAGGTTGAACAGAACCGGAGTTGTGGGTTCCAGGTTTCTGCTCATTCTGACTTAGCCGTTTCAAAGCTTTCTCCGCCATTACGCTCAATGGTAGGACCCTCCTCGCCGGCGTGACCCTTTCTTGCCGCCATCACTACTCGGACCGTGTTGGGGTCAAGTGACGGGGTTCCTAACATCTAGGGGCAAAATTTTTTTATCTCTAGGTGCCCTGGAACAGAAGTTCCCACGCCAATTGTCCTAGTTCCCACGCCAATTGCGCGCTCATTGCTCTTTTTTTACAATGTTGCCAAGCTTGCGGCTTTGCGGTCAGGCAGTTAAAAAAACAGTGCAGCAAGCCTCTACATTTGTTACACTGTCAAAGGAGCAAATGGAAACAATGTGAGACAATTCAACATTTTCTTTTATTGGTGGAGTCAGTACAAAAACATTTATTTACAAATACTGTACAATGTTGAAACATTTAAAATGCACAGCAATTCTAACCATCAACACACAATAATACATACTGCAGCCTTTATTAAATTCTTCTGGCAGATTGAAATCGGAGAAACATTTACTGCTGCAACACACTTTATTCGAGCAAATACCCAGTATGTACCTGGCAGATACCTGGAATGCGCCGCTCCTCACCTCTGACAAGCCCCGTTGCATTTGCCTTCCCAGCCTGGGTTCATGCCTGGCTGATGGGCGGCTGATCTGTTAAATGATAATGATTAGGATTTAATAGGCTGCAATGCTTCGCGTGTCTACCAGATGGCATAAATTCATGAATTTTAATGCAGTATATATATATATACTGTGCAGTATTGCAGCCAGCGGGAATAAAATGCTTCAATCCCTGGCTGGAAAATAACTCAATGCACTCGGGCAGAAAAAAGTCACAAACCTCAATACACCCGGGTATACCCGAATTCGTGGGACTAGCCGTGCTCGAATAAAGTGTGTCGCCAGTGTACAAAACATTTGTAAAACATGGAGATACATGAAAAATGGACGTTTATACTGTATGAATATTAATTTATAATACAGTATATATGCAGTGTATATATATACTGTATATAAAATCTACTGTTTGTTTTTGGTGCATGGGGCACAGGGAGTTAAAGTGACTTGCTTTTTATGTACTGTATTTGGGGGTTGTCTTTGGGGGTTTATTCATCAAATTATTATGATGAACTGCCTTTTGAAATTACAGTGCTGTTAACTATTTCAGCCACACACCTCCAGAGTTTTTAACCCCTTCTAGCCAAGCGTCAATCGGCTGAGTCACCCTATCCTACCAACCCCCTCTCTCCACTGGGTCGTTAATCTTCTACATATTGCCATTGTGTTCTTAATCCGCCCATAGCCGAGCTACAAAGACTCAGTACGCCTGCGTCTCATCACACAACCCCCCTCCCCCAACCCTTAGAGGCCTGTTTTGTTAACGGTAACGCTTTGGAAAATCCCCTCTCGAATTTGAAATGTAAATCTGATGTGCACAGCACTGTGAGAATTGAGAGTAAACTGATACTGTATTTCATTAGGGTGTGAAAACATTTGTCAGTCAGTATGGTTTACAGTCACATGTTTTTTTTTTCAACCAAAAAAGTTTTTATTGAGTGCATGGTACAATTATCACATTTTCTGCCAACCCATTGTCTTATACAACAGTACCCATACCAACTCATTTTATAAGTAGACTCACGTAAGACATACCGGGGTTACGTACAGACCAACAAGACTGACAATCATACGACACCAGGGGGAGGAGGAAGGGAGGGGGGGGTGAGGTTGCCCCAGAGAGGCTTCAGCTCCGTTGGGCTCATCTTGGAAACTACGGTTCCATCAAGGCTCTGGATCTCTTGGGCTTTGAAGACTTCCGGTCCGACAGATCTCAGGTTAACTGCAATCGTAATGTTGGCGTCTAATCTCACGTATGTATCCTAGTCCCTGCTCGCTCATTTTGCTTCCGAATTTAGTTATTCCCTCTTGTTGATCGTATTCTATGTCTCCCCGTCCCCTACACTCATCAAAGGAGAACGCGCCTAGATCTATTAGAGCAGTATGTTGGAGGCATTGATCCCTGGGATATCGTTCAGGTCTAGCCATGGAGACCAGACTTTTAGAAAGTTTGTGCCGGTGTCGTTAACTAGACTCGTTAACTGTTCCATCCGGCAAACGTGCCAAATTCTGTTCCTGATTTTTGGGATATTTGGTAGTTCCGACTGCTTCCACAATGCTGCGATTTCGCACCTCAGGGCAGTTGCAAAATGTGCAATCAATTTGTGCTCCGACCTGTTTAACCCCGGGGTGCGTCTGGCCAGCAGAAACAACCAGGGGTCTAAAGGGATCACGCAGTCGAGAATTCTCTGGAGCCAATTTCTGATATCTTCCCAGATTGGGAGTATCTTGGTGCAACCCCACAGCATGTGCAGCAAGTCTGCCTGCTCCCCATATTGTTTAGGGCACAATGGAGGGTAACCCCTGACAAACTTTGATAATCGTAATGGGGTCAAATACCACCTCATCAGGACCTTATACGCGTTCTCCTTCAATGTCGTGCAGATTGAGCTCTTAGCTGCCGCTAAAACAATATAGTCCCAGTCCTCGTCCTCTAGTGTGTCCCCCAGATCTCTTTCCCATCTATTCTTATATTTTAGTGTCATGTCGGCGTCAGAAGTCGGACAGACCACCGCCTTGTACATCGTAGAGATAAGTCCCTTGGTTCCTGTTCCAGTAGAACAGAGCTGTTCAAAATTAGTGCGTTTAGCTCGAATGGGAAATTTATCATAGAAAGCTCTTAGCTGGAGTTATCTAAAGAATTCAGAATTTGGAATTGATTTTTCAGACTTAATTTGCTCAAACGGTTTGATAGATATTCTACCCTTCAGGTGTAAAAGGCGAGTATAGCCCTTCTGTGTCCATGTAATAAAATCTTTCTTCTGCAGGCCCGGAGCGAAATCAGGGTTTCCCAAAATTGGGGTCATCAAAGAGTGTTGTCTCATCAAGACGTGTTTATATTTGCTTTTGTCCCATACTGCCAAAGAGCTGACAACCGCGGGGAGCGGGTGTGTGAAGTCCTTGCGGACCTTATTTGGGAGCCAGATCAGGTCCTGCAATGCCACCGGGGCACTGCAGGCCGCCTCCAGCTCCACCCATCGCCTCCGACTAGGGTGGGTGAGCCACTGGATAATTTGGGTCAATTGGGCCGCTCTGAAGTATGATAACAGGCAAGGTACCGCTAATCCTCCTCTTGTTGTGGGCCGAATTAGCGTGCTAGTTTTGATGCGGGGGGTTTTATTACCCCAGACAAACTTCACCATTGTGGACTGTAACCGAAGTATCTCTTCCCTGATTATAGGGACCGGAAGAGTCTGAAATAGGTACAGAATTCTGGGAAGGAAATTCATTTTTAGAGATTGAATCCTGCCAATCCAGGATATGTTGTACCCTGCTCATTTCCGGAGATCTTCCTTCAGTGTCCGTATTAGTCTGGGGTAATTCGCCTTATAAAGGGTGCCTGATTGCTTCGTGATATTTATCCCTAAATATTTTATGGAGGAGGTTTGCCATTTGAATTTAAAGTTCACCGTGATCAGTTTCTCGGTGGCCTTAGGTAAGTTGATATTTAGGGCTTCTGATTTTGCTTGGTTAATTTTGAACCCAGATATCGCATTAAATTCCCCTAGCAATTGAAAGACGTTCGGTAGAGAGGTGAGGGGCTGTGATAGCGTGAGTATCACGTCATCAGCGTACAGGGCCACTTTATGTGGCTGGTCACTAATTTGGATTCCTGCTATATTCGGACTGAGGCGTATGTGCGCCGCTAGGGGTTCGATGCATAGCGCAAAGAGAAGGGGTGACAGAGGACAGCCTTGTCTGGTGCCGCTCTTAATCTGGAATTCTTCCGAGGGGAAGCCCTGGTGTCTGACCTTCGCCGTCGGTCCCCGATACAGAGCGAGAATTGCCTCTATCATTCTCCCACCCAGGCCGAACGCCCCCAGCGTCTCCCTCAAGTAGGGCCAGTCAATTCTGTCGAACGCTTTTTCTGCATCTAAACTAAGCACCATAGATGGAATATGTTTTTTTTGCGCCAGATCAATCAAATCTATTATCCGTCTGGTGTTATCAGCTGCTTGTCGACCACATATGAACCCCACTTGATCAGGATGGACCAACTTGGACAACACCTGGTTAAGGCGGTTAGCTAAAAGTTTGGAAAAGATTTTGGTATCTGAGTTTATTAAAGAGATGGGCCTATAGTTTTTACAGTCCGCTGGGTCCTTTCCTTGTTTGTGGATTACTGAGATAGACGCCTGGAGCATCGGGCCCGGGATGGGGGCACCATCCATGAAGGAATTACACAGTTTTAGTAGATGAGGAGCTAGTATTTTGCGAAATTTCTTATAATAGAGATTGGAAAAGCCATCCGGGCCTGGGGCCTTGGCTGCTTTTAATGACTTCATTACCTCTAGGAGTTCCTCGATAGTAAAGTCTGCCTGTAGTGCGTCCCTCTCCTCTCTGGTCACTTTAGGCAATAGAGCCTCTGTTAAGAACGTCTTTAGTCCTGCTTTTGTGGTTGGCGTGTGTGCCACCTTCGCCCCGTCGTAGAGGGTTTCATAATATGTTTTAAATTCATTAACTATTTTTTGGGGGTCAGAGGTCAGATCCCCCTGCTCTGTTCGAATTGTCTGAATTTGGGAGACTTGGTTTTTGTCTCTTAGTTTGTTGGCAAGTAGGGTATCTGGCCTGTTTGCTTTCTCGAAAAATTTCCGCTTAGACCATGTCAGCTCCTTTTCAGCACGGGAGGTCAGCAAGATATTAAGTTTGGTTTTAGTGTCTAGCAACTCCTTAAGGGTCATTGCATCTTTGCTATTTTTATGTCGAGCTGAGAGGACTGCCAATTCTTCTTGTAACTGATTGATTTTTTTGTCCTTCTCCCTCTTTCGCCTGCTTGCAATCCTTATGAGCTCTCCTCTCAGAGTCGCCTTATGGGCTTCCCATAGGGTAGCCTGCGAAGTCACGCTTCCCGTATTCTCTTGAAAATATTCCCTGATTCTATCCCCTACCTTTTGTGCAATTTCGGGGATTTTTATTAAAACTTCATTAAGTTTCCAGTTCGCTCCTGGTCTGTCTAGAATAAAATCGGAGCACCGCAGCTCTATCGGCGCGTGATCTGACCACGAAATATCGTGGATGCCCGAGTGGGAGATCTGTGAAACCATTCTACTGGATATAAAGAGGTAGTCTATCCTACTATATCTGTCATGTGGGTGGGAGTAGAATGTAAATCCTTTGTCCTGGCGGTGTTGTTCCCGCCATATATCTAAAAGGTTATTAGCTCTCAGCCCTCTATTCCAGGTTTGTCTGACCTTTGATCTAGCTTTGCCGCTCGGGGTGCATCTATCCATTACTGGATCTAATGTCTGATTAAAATCGCCCCCTAGTATTACGCATCCCTGTGCTATCCTCTGGAGGACGGAGAAAAACCTTTCCAGGAAAGCTTCTGTACCTTCACTTGGCGCATAAACGTTTGCCAGTGTGATCGGCTGACCTCTTATTTCGCCGCTTATAATCAGAAATCGGCCGTTGTAGTCTTTTTTAATGGTCTTAATCGCAAAGGGCAAACGGTTATGCAGTAGAATGGCTACTCCTCTTTTTTTTTTGTTGGCTGAGGCTGAGAACCAATTCCTAAACCTATAATCAATATATTTTGGTGAGCTAGCTTTGGAAAAATGCGTTTCTTGTAATAGAATTATGTCAGGGTCTGTTTTTTTGTAGTCCGCCATAGCTAGTCTGCGTTTCCCTGGACTGTTAAAGCCTTTCACATTATGTGAAATAATGGTGATCCCTTTACTCATGAGTGTATTTCCAAACCTTTTCGCTTTTCCAATCAACCGTCAGAGCCCATGGTATGACGAAGGCTGGGGTGCCTACCCAGGTTCCCTCAGATGTCTGTTGGTATTGAAGCCTCTTGGTGTTATCGTAAACTCTGCTGGCCCAGTTGTGGAGCTTGGTCCTAGGATCCATCTCCGGTCTCCCTTCCTTGTTTCTGTGCTCGCGGGCTGTATGGGGGAAAAACAAAGGGACACACACCGGGGAAACACGGGGAACACAACATAGACAAATAGAACCTTTGGTGTACAGTCGGGGCCAACCCCCCGCTGTCACTTGGCTGCCCCTCCTGGGTGTCCGGTTCGGGCTCTATCTCGGGTGGTTTCCCTCCCGTCTCCAGAGCCCCCCTCCACCGGCCCAGTGGGGTCTTGCTTGGGCCCCCTGAGGGATAACCTCCAGGTGCCCACGTGGAGTCCCATGACGATGGTAGGCGTGAGCTCTCCTCCCTCCCCTCCCCACCAAGTAGTGCCATATAAAACAAAACCTGTAACCACTTTTTTTTTTTCCCTTTCCCCCCCTTTCTCCTCTCCCTCCTTTTTTTTTTTTTTTTTGTTTGTGAACCAGAACTGTTTGTAACCGTAGCACTCCCTACCTATGTCTGCATTCTGCATTCTTTGATGTTGCCTATATCTAGTGAGCTAAGGACCTAATTCCTTTCCCCCCCTTATCTCCGGATCCCGGGAAGCCCTTTTAATTCTCCCTCCGTGTGTCTTGTTTCTACCCTTTATGGAGTGAGCTGTGTGTGCCTTTATTTTTTATCTTTATTTTTATACTAACTAATACTTATATGGCTGTGTTGTAACTGTAATTCGTGGCTTCGGTGGGTGTTTAAACTGTTTGCGACATTGTCCGTCGCGGGCCTATGACGTATGTCCGCCTTTGGCCTCTTGTCTCTAGTCTGTACCACCTCCGCCTCTACCAAGATGGCCGCCGGGCCATATCCTGTGACGTCCTTCCGGCCGTCGCCATTTTCCCTTCGGCTGGTCTCGGAGATGGGTGCTTTCCCGCGTTGTCTTCCCGCCACTGGTCCTTCTACTTCCGGTGCTGTTCTCTCCATCTGCCATGGCCAGGGACACCTCCATCTTGGCCAGCTTGCGTTCCACGGCCATCCTCCGTGACCCGCTTCCCTCCGTTCGGCCGCCCGACAAGGTAAGTGTGCTGCGGGTCTCCTTTTTCAGCTCGTCGGCCAGTCTTCATCCGCTTCCACGTATTTGGGGATATTTTTACCCCATTGCTAGGACTTTGATGGATGATGTCTCATCCCTGCTTGAGTTGAGGGTGTAGGGCAACAGCGCCATTTTAATAAAAACTGGGTCCGCAACTGCGGAAACTTTAGGTGTGGTGAAACGCATTGTCCACTGTGTTAGTCTTTATCTCCCCTCTGCGGTTCCCGGCTTCGTTTGGGGCTAGCCACTCTCTGCCAGTCCACCTCTCGTGCTGGCTCCTCTTGAGGCCTGTTGATCGGGGCCTCTTTCACTCCCAGTTTGTGGAGGAAGTCGTCCCCCTTCTCTGGTTCTCTCATGGAGACGGCCTTCCCGTTCTTGATGACCAGTAGGCCGAACGGGAAGGTCCATCTGTATCTGATGGCTCTGTCCCGGAGGAGCCTCGTGACCGGCTGCAGTTTCTGCCGTCTAGCCAGTGTGAGAGGGGAGAGATCCTGGAACAATTGGAGGGTAGTTTCCTCGAACTTGCAGGCATTTTGGGTGCGTGTCTTCTGGAAGAGTGATTCTCGGGTGCAAAAGTAATGCAGCGTCGCTATTACGTCGCGAGGTTGTTGATTAGCCACAGGTCTGCTCCTGAGAGCTCGATGTCAGCGGTCCATCAGAAGCTCCGGTGCAGGGGTGTCAGGCAGCAGGGACGTCATCCAGCGGGAGACAAAGTCTTCTATCTCTGTGATCTCTTCAGGGATGCTGCGGATCCGTATGTTATTGCGGCGATCCCTGTTCTCTGCATCTTCCTGTCTCTCTGCTATTTCTGTGATTTGGGCTTGTAAGTGTGAGGATCTCTTGTCTGATTTTTGTATGGCTTTTGAAGTTGCCGCCATTTTCTCCTCCAGGTCTCCTGTGTGCTCCCCCACTCCCTGAACCTCCTTACGGAGATCCTGTATTTCTGCCCAAAAAAGTTTGTGCATGTCATTATAGAGCCGATCGAAATCACAGCGCCTTACCGGCAGCTGTTCAGGCTCCTCCACTGCCTCCTCCTCTCGGTCGGAATCCGACCCCGCGGCTGAGCCCGCTGCCATTTCGGCTCCGGTACCCTTTGCCCCTGATCTGTTCAGGTATCTGCGTAGATCGCTCGTGGCCTTCTTTTTATTAGTTTGCGGGGCCATCTCTGAGTGTTCTTTGTTAGCTGTATATAAGTGCCGGGGTTTGAGGATCGCAAGAAAGTGGTTATTTTAGCTCTATTGTGTTGGCGGGGGACGGAGCTCTAGGCTTAAGCAGCCATCCGCCTCAACATCGCGCATGCGCCTCCTACAGTCACATGTTTTAAATACAATACAGTACATTCTTTAATATCTTTAAAATAAAAATATATAAATATAATTTAAAATAATCCGTTCTATGGGTCTGAGCGGGTTGAATCGGAGAAACATTTACAAAACATTCTTATTCATTGGTGCACTGTAGGGGTGGTTGTCAATGATTATGATTCACAGGAAAGAGAATAAATATTTATTTTATTTTATCAGGAACCAAAAAATACAAATATAAAAATAATCAGGAATAATACATAATGCAGTCTTTATTAAGTTTTTTGGCAGCTTGAAATTGGATAACCATTTGGAAAACATTTGTAAAACATGGGGAAACATGAGTAATGCACATTTATAAGAATATCTTTTAATACTATATATAGTACTGTAATGTACTGTATAATATATATACTATATACTGTATAGTAATATTATTTTTTCCGTCTTTATCTTTTCCTCATTCTGTCTGCAGTACAGTAGTTCATTGAGAGAGGAGAGGTTTTGTGTACATCATTACTGCTGTTTATATACCATACATTTGACTGTACAAGCAGATTTGACAGGACACAACGCCCCCATCTCCCCCTAGGCCCCCCTTTTTCCTGAAACGACAAGAAAACAAAAAATTTGTGCAGTTACTGTACTGTACTGTACTGTATGTGCGTACTGTGCTGTATTATGGCAGAACTACTGTAGGTGGCTGGTGCAGCTTTCTCTGGAAAGAAAAAAATGGAGCAGTTAGTAGGCAGTTACTGTAGTACTGTCAAACTAGTCTACTGTATACTGGAACTACTGTATACTCTGACTACTGTTAAATTCGATGTACTGTAACCTGATGGCTGATGCTGCTCTCTCTGTAAAGAAAAAACTAACTACTGTATACTATTACTATCTGGAAAGAAAAAATCTGTGCCATACTTACCTGTATCATACTGTACTTACAATATTACAGCACAGTACTACTTTCCTGATGCTTGCCCATTACGCGCGATGACAATGGGCAACACAGTGGCAATATGGTCTATATATTTATTGCAGCGTTCCACGGTGAGTACATCGTTCCAAAAACTCATTATGCCTTTCAACAACTCGTCCTTTTTGGAGAGTTTCGCCACTTTCCGGATATGGTCCTTCAGCTGATGCCAGACCATTTCGATCGGATTGAAGTCTGGCGATCTGTCATTGGAAAGAAAGGACAATTGTTTTAAGAGCTAAAAACAGTGGGGAACAAAAATAGGACACGGTCTACTGCACTTACTCCGCTGGCGTCTTCACCCAGTTGATGCCGCGCTCAAGGATATGCGCCGTTGACGCGGTGTGCTTGGGATCGTTGTCCTGGTAGAAGCGGTGACCATTGGGGAACTCGCGTGTGTTGTATTGCACTATCTCGGGCACAATGTTGTCTTGGAAGAAAGCTTTATTCATGATTCCTATAGCAAGAAAAGAAAAGTGCTCAAAAAACTGCACAATAGTACAGTACAGTGCATACGGTAAGGCAACACTAGTCAAGTACAGTGCATTAGGCGACATTATATTTGATAAATTTTACCTTCAAAGATGACAATACATCCCGGTCCACGCCTAGAGATGGCACCCCACACATGCAGCTTCACAGGGTGTTTTGGCCGCGGCTACAAAGATATGCGGCCTTTTTTGTGGAACGCAAATCTTGCAAATCTCTCCAGTGACACAGTAGACTCATCAGTGAAGATGCAATCCTGGAAAGTCTCCCCGCTGTTGATCCATGCCTGGGCCTGGAGCACTCTTTTGATTTTGTTTGCGTCCCGTATCATGGGGTACGCTCTGTAATGACAAGGAATAAAACATTTTAGCTGCACAGTGCAGTACAGTTTGCTAAACAACACTTTTACCTCCTGTACTGTCCAGTACTAAAATCACACGTCTATATTTCCATCCAATGCTGCGTCTCATCTTCTTTATGCTGCTCTCGGATACAGTCAGATTGTGGTTTTCCTGCAGAGTGTTTTTAACCCTTAATGCACTCCTCTCATCATTCTCCTCACTTATTTTGTCCACCAGAAGAGTTGTCTCCCTACAATGTAAAGAAAATATATTGTTTTATTAATATGTAGCAATATAAAATGTATATAAATGTAATGTTGTAATATACAGTAAATATAAATATACAAAAAATGTATACTGTTGTACTATAAATATACAAAATAAATATACTGTTGTAATATAAATATAAATATACATCCTACTGCTGCGGCCGAGTTTATTCGAACATTTGCCCGTTCTCGGCCGCAGCAGTAAACTGGCGCGCGCCGGAGGGTGCCGGGCGCGCGCCGAAGCCTCGGAGGAGAGGCCCGCCGATCGGGGCTTCCCCCTCTCCTTACCGGGTCCGCCGGGTCCCCCGGAACGTCCCGCCGCCGTAAGTAGATCCACGCGACACCAGGGCTCCCTCGGGGAGCCCTGGGCACGCGTGCAGGCGGCACAGGCACCCGATGATTTGTGACCGCGCATCGGTGATGCGCGGCACGCTGAGGGAGTGTGGCTCGCAAGCCGGGACATTTCCCGGCTTGCGGAATGAGCCGCACTCGAATAAAGTGTGCCGCCTGTGTATATACAGTATACCCTTGTAAGATTAATTGAAATATACAAAAAATGTATACTGCTGTACTATAAATATAAATAGACAAAATATATATACTGTTGTACTATAAATATAAATATACAAAATAAATATACTGTTGTAATATAAATATACATCCTATATATACCGTTGTAAGATAAATTGAAATATACAAAAAAATGTATACTGCTGTACTATAAATATAAATAGACAAACTATGTTGTAATATAAATCAACAGAAATAACAACAGTATTACAGTAGATACAGAACTGTACTGTAGATGTACTGTACTGTATGAACAGTACAGTACAGTACGTACAGTTTTCTATATTTTTTTTTTGTTAAGTTTTATAAATTTACTTACGCGTTAGTTACCCTTGGTGCCCTTTTCCGGTCTCTGTTTTTTCCGTATGCATGATAGCTCACGGTGTTTGATGGCACAACGAGGCCATAAGTAGCTAACCAGCATTGGATAGCAGCAATTCGGTGTCCGCTCGTGTACATCTCCTTAATTCGCATGCTGAGATCCTTTGAAATCTTTTTAACAGGCATTGCTGCGAGTAGAAAGAAATACAAACACAAGAATGTATATTCGATGTTTAGTCGATGTGTATTCTATGTGCAGTCAATACACAAAATGGATGGTGTATTTATACGGTAATGACTCACATTAGAGTACGCTCACTTTCAACACCTGTACCTGGTCACCATGCATAAAAGGTCACACACTTTGCATAGCCCACCACTCCATGATCTTTATCTGAACTTGGTATAAAAAATGCACAGATGCGCACCAGGGATTAGTGAAAGGTAATTTATTAAAAATGTACACAGTAACTGAGGGGATCCAACCCACCTCAGAAAAGCTAAGCAGCTAAAACGACTAAGTACCACCAGAGAGAAATTCTAGTTGTGACTATACCCTAAGCTGCACAGCATAAAAATTACAGTTAATGCATATAAAATAAACATGGAATAAACAACATGAAAAAGCCTATCTATCGATTCGTGATGAAACCGCCATAGGATAAAACACTGGCAAGGGGAGACCTAGAGGTCAAGACAGGTCATCCTGCGCGTGTTTGCTGGCAAGCTGTGACGGAGCCTGCAGGAGACAGCAGCGGTTTTTTCCATCTCCGCGGTGCCGAGATCCGGATCCTCTGCAGACACCGCGAGTCTGCTGACTGTCTCAGTGTGAGTGTCCGTCTCCCCTTGCCAGTGTTTTTTCCTATGGCGGTTTCATCACGAATTGATAAATAGGCTTTTTCATGTTGTTTATTTCATGTTTATTTTATATGCATTAACTGTAATTTTTATGCTGTGCAGCTTAGGGTATAGTCACAACTAGAATTTCTCTCTGGTGGTACTTAGCCGTTTTAGCTGCTTAGCTTTTCTGAGGTGGGGTTGGATCCCATCAGTTACTGTGTACATTTTTAATAAATTACCTTTCACTAATCCCTGGTGCGCATCTGTGCATTTTTTATACCTTGTTTTTCAGGGTGTCTTACCCCCTTTTCAGGGGGGTTCACCTTGAGTTGGGAGCTTCTGGGGAGTCGCTCCATGTGCATGCTGCAAAGGGACTATCCACATTTTCATACAGCACGAGCGCTGAATATCCTGCTCTTTCTACTTTATCTGAACTTGCCCTTGTCCAGATACTGTACTGCATTGTGCCCCCTGCTTCCATGGAGCAACCCCGGTTCTATGGACGCAAGAACCCACTCACCTCTGCCGTGCCTGTCATGCTGAAAAAGCGAAAGGCGGTTGCCGTTTCCACGCCAAGGGCAAAGCGACAGGCTAAGGCCAATAAAGAAAACCTTCTGCTGACCCCAAAGTTTAAGGGTTTTCTTAGACGTCAGCCTCATTATGTGAAGAAGATATACGGTGATGTACTCTCGACACAAAACGATTGGCAGCCAACCCATCGAACTCGCAGACCAATTCCTCACATATGCTTCGACGACTCTGCTGTAGCTGTCCCGGAAAACTTCAGCCCGTCTTCTCCACCCCCATCTTCTCCGGTTCCATCTGACGACGCTGCCGCCTCTGAAATCCACGGGTCACTGTCTCCTTTGCGCTTAGACGACTCTGCTTCTCGCCCGGAAATCCAAAGGTCACTTTCTCCAACCCTCTTCGACGACGCTGCCACTTCTCCTCTACCGGGTATCCACAGGTCACCTCCTCCACTCTCCCTCGATGCCGCTTCTGTCCATGGAACCCCCAACTCATCCTCCGTTGCACCCATCCCCCCAGATATCCACACGCCATGCACAAGAAGCAGCTCGTTAGACCGGATGCTGAATGGGATAAGTGTGGATCTCCCCGGGAATTCTATTGTGCTGGCAAAGATAGATCTGCTTCTGGAGACCATGTTAAATGTTGAGCAACGGATGCTACAAATGGAACAACGGATGGATCAACGGATGGAGAAGATAGAGGCTGACATTGCGGGCATACATTATTTGTTCGGTGCTAATGCCCCTGTTTCCCCGATGCCGGAGCAGGGGGGTGACATGGATGTGATGAATGGGACCTTCGACCCCCTTCCATCACCAAGCGCACCCCCTCCACCAGAAGATGTAGTGTACATATATGCCGTTGAGGAGGACATGACAAGCCCGTCAAGACCACGCCAGGAGACAACACGGCGACCATGTCCGGAGGAAAGCTTCCTCCCAGACTACCTACCATCGCCCGTCACCTCAAGCACACCAGTTCCCAAAAGACCTACACCCGCTCGCATCGAAAAGGTGCCCGACATCACCCAGTGCGATCTGCCACCGGCGTTCATGGAGAAGTATAGGGTGAGGAGTGCTGGTGTACCCCACAAGTATGCCTTGGTGATTTTTAAGCACCATATTCCCTACTCGTTGTACTGCGAGTGGGTGTTCAAAGTGAACTACGATGGGATTCACGTAAAAAAGGCGCTTCCTGTCAATTTAAGGAAAAACATTGGGGAAGAAATGCGGCGCTTTTATGCAGTTACAGATCCTGTAACGAAAGGCGTTAGAGACTGCATTAATGGCGTTTTGCGCATGCAAGGAATCGGCCCTGGATGGACAATGTGGAGGACTTTCAGTGAGACCATACTGTTGTGCTGAACTGTATTGTACTGTATATGTTTTGCCCTACAGTACCCGCTGCACTTAAAAAAGGAGATGTTGTTGTGTGTTTTTTTACACAGGACATGCACAACTCCAGTCCCTGAGGGCCGCAAACAGGCACGGTTTTCAAGGTTGCCCTGAAAACCTGCCCTGTTTGCTGCCCTCTAGGACTGAACTGGTGCAGGTCTGACTGATTGTGTTGCGCACCATCCCACTGTACTGTACTGTACACAGTACTGTGTTTCTTTAATAAAGGAGATATTACTTAAAATGCTTCAACATTGTATTTGTAAATAAATGTTTTTGAACTGACTGAACAAATAAGTACTGTACTGTGCATTGTTTCCATTTGCTCCTTTGATATTACTGTATAACAAAATACAGAGTAACAAATGTCGAGGCTTGCTGCACTGTTTTTTTACAGCCTGATCGCGCAAATGGCGTGGGAACTAGGGCAATTGGCATGGGAACTAGGTCAATTGGCGTGGGAACTTCTGTTCCAGGGCACCTAGAGATAAAATTCATTTTGCCCCTAGATGTTAGGAACCCCCTCACTTGACCCCAACAGGGTCCGAGCAGTAATGGCGACGAGAAAGGGTCACGCCGGCGAGGAGTGTCCTACCATTGAGCTTAATGGCGGAGAAAGCTTTGAACCGGCTAAGTCAGAATGAGCAGAAACCTGGAACCCACAACTCAGTTTCTGTTCAACCTAGAGGGCTCAGATTCGGTCACCATGTAGCCCTAGTTGCAACAGGATTGCATGGCAAATTGCGACCTTCTCGTGGCAACAGAACGGAGTCAGGGTAATGTTAAAGTTCAGGTTTCTGCCATTGACTTGCATGGCAGAAAAAAAGCCACTTTGGTAATGTGCTTTAAAGTGTCTTTTGGTATCTCCGGTTCCGGGGGTCGTGCAAGGCTGATATTTTGCCACTATGGCAAGGGTCCTTCCGCAAGAGGATCAGGCGAATTTCAACCCGCTCAGACCCACAGAACGGATTATTTTAAATTATATTTATATATTTTTATTTTAAAGATATTAAAGAATGTACTGTATTGTATTTAAAACATGTGACTGTAAACCATACTGACTGACAAATGTTTTCACACCCTGATTAAATACAGTATCAGTTTACTCTCAATTCTCACAGTGCTGTGCACATCAGATTTACATTTCAAATTCGAGAGGGGATTTTCCAAAGCGTTACCGTTCAAACAACAGGCCTCTAAGGGTTGGGGGAGGGGGATGGTGTGATTAGACGCAGGCGTACTGAGTCTTTGTAGCTCGGCTATGGGTGGATTAAGAACACAATGGCAATATGCAGAAGATTAACGACCCAGCGGAGAGAGGGGGTTGGTAGGATAGGGTGACTCAGCCGATTGACGCTTGGCTAGGGAAGGATTAAAAACTCTGGAGGTGTGTGGCTGAAATAGTTAACAGTACTGTAATTTAAAAAGGCAGTTCATCATAATAATTTGATGAATAAACCCCCAAAGACAACCCCCAAATACAGTACATAAAAAGCAAGTCACTATAACTCCCTGTGCCCCATGCACCAAAAACAAACAGTAGATTTTATATACAGTATATATATATACTGCATATACTGTATACTGTATTATAAATTAATATTCATACAGTATAGACGTCCATTTTTCATGTATCTCCATGTTTTACAAATGTTTTGTAAATGTTTCTCCGATTTCAATCTGCCAGAAGAATTTAATAAAGGCTGCAGTATGTATTATTGTGTGTTGATGGTTAGAATTGTTGTGCACTTTAAATGTTTCAACATTGTACAGTATTTGTAAATAAATGTTTTTGTACTGACTCCACCAATAAAAGAACATGTTGAATTGTCTCACATTGTTTCCATTTGCTCCTTTGACAGTGTAACAAATGTAGAGGCTTGCTGCACTGTTTTCTTACTGCTTGACCGCAAAGTCGCAAGATCGGCAACATTGTAAAAAAGAGCATTGAGCGTGCAATTGGCGTGGGAACTAGGTCAATTGGCGTGGGAACTTCTGTTCTAGGGTACCTAGAAATAATATTCATTTTGCCCCCAGATGTTAGGAACCCCCTCACTTGACCCCAACAGGGTCCGAGCAGTAATGGCGGCGAGAAAGGGTCACGCCGGCGAGGAGGGTCCAACCATTGAGCGTAATGGCGGAGAAAGCTTTGAAATGGCTAGGTCAGAATGAGCAGAAACCTGGAACCCACAACTCCGGTTCTGTTCAACCTAGAGGGCTCAGATTCGGTCACCATGTAGTCCTAGTTGCGGCAGGATTGCGACCCTCTCGTGGGAACAGAACGGAGTCAGGGTAATGTTAAAGTTTAGGTTTCTGCCATTGACTTGCATGGCAGAAAAAAAGCCACTTTGGTAATGTGCTTTTAAACTGTCTTTTGGTATCTCCGGTTCCGGGGGTCGTGCAAGGCTGATATTTTGCCACTATGGCAAGGGTCCTTCTGCACGAGGACCAGGCGAATTTCAACCCGCTTAGACCCACAGAACGGGTTATTCGAAATTTGGGGGAGATTACCCTGCCTCCGGCTCTCTGAGCAGTGCCTTCGCTCCTCCCCCGCCTCTCAGCAATACTTTCCCTCCTCATCAGCGCTTTCACTCCTCCCCCTTCCGGAAGCCAGCCCCTTCCGCGCCTCTGTCTGCCACAGACCCCTGCATGGCCATCTATCGCCCCCACCCCCACCATCGGGCCATCCGCCTCCCCTCCCATTGGGCCATCTGCCCCCCTCCCATCAGGCCAATCGGGCCAATTGGGCCATCCCATCGGGCCATCCACCCCCCCTCCCAAACAGAGAGCGCACGCCCCATAGTGTAACACTGTAACATTTAATAATAGGGAAGGGTGGAAGGGGGGATTAAAAACACTCACAAAGTAAAGGTTAATTAAAAGCAGTATGTGATTTATAATCACCACCAAGGCAAGTCCAAACCGCAGGGAGTCCAAGATTCGCTGGAAATAGTCTCTCAAACAGCGCTGTCCCTCCATGTGAGAGCTGCCGTGGACCCCTGGATTCTGTACATTGTTCTGGTGCTATCTGTCAGGACTCATCCTAGGGTTTGAACATTGGACTTTGATTTTGTTATCTTGTGTATCCATATGTTTGTTTAAGTATAATGCTGTTTACAGTATATTATTATTAATGCTTATCAATTTTTTAGGGTAATTATTTAATAACATTTATTGTCATTTATTGGTTTATAATTGAATACCTTTTGGCGCTACTTTCTTTTCTTTTATATATATATATATATATATATATATATATATATATATAAATAAAAGCAACAGAGAGAAAGCAACCTTGTAGAAAGCACACGGACATAGATTAAAGTGTAACAATATATATATATGCAAATACAACTGTATGCTCATCTGCATGTCTTAGGCAGGTCTGCAACCCCGCCTTTCCCCATTATCACCCAGCATACAGCACTTCCACTGCAGCAAGGGATTCTGGGAAATGACATGCAAATGAGCACACAGTGTCACTTTTTGCCTCAAAAACCATTTTTAACATGGTTCCCTATAGGCTTAAGCTTGCTGCATGGTCACAGCTTTGAGCACAGCCAGGGTTAAGGTGCATACCCAGAAAACCACCCACAGACAGCTGTTTCAACCTTAATGGGTTTCATCAGTGTGGGGTTGATTTTAACTGGGTATGCAAAGAGGCTATGGGATAGGCTATACCATAATACTGCCTAAGACATGCAGATGAGCATACAGTTGTATTTGCATATTTGCTTTCCTGTGGAGGGTTTTTGTCACTTTTTTTACTCACCATAACTTAACTCAGTATTATGGTATATATATATATATATATATATATATATATATATATATATATATATATATATATATATATATATATATATATATAAACAACAGAGGGAACGCAACCTTTAAATAGCACACGAACATAGATGGAAGTGTAACAAAATACATTTTATTTTAGCCTAAACCAAGCATTGAGATGCATAGTAGCTGGGTGAGTCACCAGTGTGTGCTGATACTGGTGTGTATCGCAGGATCACAAAGTTCATTAGTTCCCCGAACAGCCCACAGAGGAGATGGTGTAGCTACCCATGAGATGCTGAGGAGTACAGACAAGGGAGAGCCCCAACGCGCACGTTTCGCTGCCTGCTTAATCCGTGCTTCGTACCAGCACACAAGTGATTGACCCAGCTACTGTGCATCTCAATGCTTAACCCACGAAGATGCCGCCAAGGTGAAAGGCGTAGGGTGATGTCATTGGAGCTAGTAGCCAGGAGGCGACACAGACGGAGACCGGACAACACATAGAGAAGGAGCTGTTTTCCAAGTTGAACAGTGGAGAAATCTTGCGAGAGTGGAGTGATGCGGCAGGACGTGACACAGTCGGTGGAGAGATTAGACGGTACACAGACTGAGAATCTGGTAACCTGGAAGTGTGAAGGTAATAAAGTATTATAAGAAACTATTCGTCCATTTTGTATGCATTCCGCCATATTGAATCTGCTTTAATTGCAAGGCTTGGAAATAACGCAGTATGTTTTTATATAAGCTAATAAGTCTCTCTCTCTCTCTCTCTCTCTCTGAGGTGAATCGAAACTCAACCAGGAGCCTTTTTCTGCTAACTCTCGGTTTCCTGTGAATTCAGCTGGTACAGAGAAACGAAACTGAAGTTTATGGTTTACAGAGAAACGAAACTGAAGTTTATGGTTTACAGAGAAACGAAACTGAAACTTATTGTCTGCCTATATATATTCTGTAATACATATACTCGGCACGTCAGTCTGAGCTACGGAGCCTGAGGGAACTGATACATGAGTCTGTGTCATTTATTGGGATCCGGGGTGCACCCAGGCTTGTGTTATACTAATTTGGCAATCCACATCTGAGCAGAGACCCTGACTTGAGAAGGGAACCTCAACAGTTGGCGTAGTCGGCAGGATCCTTGTGAAGGGACACCGGAACAATCCTGGACCCGTCTCTATCCACGGACGACCGTCCCCTGACCGGACTGACTGAGGCCTGATCAACCTCTAAGGACAAGGTAAGATATATTCAGAATATATTTTTACCGAACTCCTGTCAGTCTGTTCAGGTTGGCGATCTCTTGGTTGACGGTAACAGTATTGTTAATCTATACAAGACCATAGAGTCCGGTGGTTCCCGCCAAGGATTTATATAGTTTGTAAGGTCTTGTGACTGCCAGATGTGTGGTTTATGTTCATATGTCATAAGGGTTACGGAATAACTATAAAATAAGGGGAAGAGTCTAGTGATATCTATTGTTAGATAATCGGAGGACCGTCCATACAGGTGACGGTCCGGGGACTGCCTGCGCGCCTCCCCGTCTAAGTCAATTTATCACTGAGACTCAAGAATCCCGAGTGTGTAAGGATATCTATTGATAGATAATAGGAGGATCGTCCATACAGGTGACGGTCCGGGGACTGCCTGCGCGCCTCCCCGTCTAGGTCAATTTATCGCTGAAGCTCAAGAGTCCAGGTACCGCCGGTAATTGGCGCACGTGTCCGAGGTTGTTTTTAAAATAGACAATGTTCTCGCAGTTTTTAAAGAAGGATTTGCCTTCTGGTGCCCGGGATTCCGTAACTCTTGTGACAGAATGTGGAGGGAAAGATAAGAAAAGTTACTGTTATATGAAAGTACCCGAAAGTGACAAAACTACACCTTCTACCCCTAAAGTTGACCCTCCCCCGCCATATCCTCAAAATAGTCAGAAAAGTCCTGAGGTGAGATGAAGGAAGAGTTAATGAGGGTTAGACTTGTGAGTGTTGATTAATGGAGAGAAATAGGTTTGTGTAGCTTGAGAAAGGACAGAATTGCAACAGGATAGCATAAATTTGTAGTGAATGAAGTCAGTGAAACTATGAAAGTTCAAAACAGAAAGCATTAAAAAAAAAAAAAAAAAAAACTGAGTGTAGGGAAATAGCATGAGCGTGTGGCGTTATTTGTGTGTTAAGAAGTTATATGAACCTCAGCTATATAAAAGCCTGTTGGTTAATTTTTGAAAGGTCATAAAAAATGTAGTTCTTACTGCTGCGGCACAGTTTATTCGAGCATTTGCCCGTTCTGTGCCGCAGCAGTAGCCTGGCGCACGCCCGAGTGTGACGGGCGCACGCCGAAGCAGCGGAAGAGCGCCCTCCGATCGGGGCGCTCTCCCTACCGCTGCCGGGTCCGCCGGGTCCCCCGGAACCCCCTGCCGCTGTCCCGCGATCGCGGGACACCAGGGCTCCCTCGGGGAGCCCCTGGACACGTGTGCAGTGGGCGCACGCTCCCGATGACGCGTGACCGCGCGTCTATGACGCGCGGCACGCCGAGGGGCGGCCACTAGCAAGCCGGGAGATTTCCCGGCTTGCGGTACCGACCACACTTCAATAAAGTGTGTCGGTAGTGTAGGGCTCTGGATAAAGCTCCATGTATTTAAACTTTAAGCGAAAGTTTAAAGCTAATAATTATTATTTTTCAGGAAGAAGCCGTGGTGTACCTTTATTTTATCTTTTCAGGGTCAATTGGCGAAATGCCCAGAAACAAGATGGCTCTTTGCCCGGAAACAAGTCTTATAGAATTATTTTTTCTTTAGTCAGATGAATATGCAGTGTCTTTAAAATGATAAAGCTGACCATGTGCTCAGCACTGTGCAAAGAGATTATATAAAGCAAGACATTAGTGTGAAGTCTTATACAAAATCATTTGTCTATTAACTGAATATGTGATGTATGTTATAACGAATTAACCACTTATTTTTTCCAAAGGTGTCCGTAAGCAGTGGTTATTGTAAAAATTGCTGTGTAATCTAGAATGGGTTTGCTAGAGGGTGGTGAATTTGGGAGTCACCTCTCATTTGTGGGTGTGTCGTGTGTATAGGGTTAAATACAGGGGATACATAGTTGCAAAAGCAGTTACATAAGTGAATAAGGTATACATTATATACAAGGCATTTCAAATTTCTTAGAAGAATAGTTACAGTGGAGTGTTCGGGGTAAAAGCCAGATAGGGATTGGCTAGGGAAATTTGTAGGGGTAATATAATTGCTTAATTGGGAGTGAATATTTTTCCATAACAGTGGATAGTATTGGGAAAAGAGATATTGGCCTGTAGTTTGAGACAGTGTTTTTTTGTCCCCACTTTTGAAGATTGGGACAAACTCTGGTAGTTTCCCAGGTCTTAGGGATATGGCCTGCAGACAGGATAGAATTAATTATGGAAGCAAGTGGGTTAGCAAGGGATGAGGCCCTAAAGTTTCAGGAACTTAGATGGTATCAAAGTCAGGTTCACAGTGGCTACTTAGTTTTAATTTGAGGAATGAATTAGGAACATTAATAGGGAATACCTCTGTCTATATGTGGATGCTAAGACAGGAGTAAACACATTGATACAAGAATTTAGTCCTAGGAATAAATTATCTCCCTATGAGACACATATGGGATGACTTATGACTATCAGCAGTCCAAAGGAAAGAATTAAGGACCATGTTAGTGGTAATAAAACAGTAAACTGTATGCAACTAATACATTTTTTTGAGTCTCTCTAGGCAACGTTGAAAGTGCACCTACTCAAGATGGGGTTAATAGTCACATATTTCCTGCGCAAGCATGCTCTTCATCCCAGGTGAAAAGGCCTAAAGTAATCACCAATACAGCAATTAAAGCGGCAGAGTCATTTTCCTGGATCCAAAGTACAGTAAAGCTCGTTCCAGCTCCACCAAATGTTCCAGCGCCACCAAAGACCAAAGTCACCTAAAGCACAGCCACATCAAGTTAACGTCTTGCCGAGTCAAAACTCTAACCGTTAACCAACGAGGAAAATAAGACACCAGGCTAAGGCCAGGTTTTATCAGAACATTTCATTTTTTCAGAGACTCAATATTTTTATTCTTTAGAGTGTGTTGAGTTAGAAATTTAAGGTGTATGTAGAATTGAGCCTTGATGGGAGGATTGGTTTCCTGGAAGCGTGGCTTGTGAAAGCTCTTGTATGTGTTTTGGCAGTACTCATCACTCTCTATGTATGTGTCATGTGCAGCAAAACTTTGATCCAGAAGTGTGTTGCACCTCCACCGAAAGGAGGGGGTCACCCAGGGGCGTGTGTCAGCCACAAGGAAAGGATCATAAGTCAGCCATGTTGACCCATCGCAGACATCGTCTGTTCTGATATTCTGAGTGATTGATGTATACAATGCGTGCAGGGGTGAGGATCATGCATTCGCTTCCACAGATACCAAACCCCCTCAATTCTCAGTAATAGAATGTTGTGATGATTCTGAAAATCCAAGAACAGGTTCAGATTAGGCTTATGGCCTTACAAAATAGAATTGCTTTAGACTATGTTTTAGTTTCAAAAGGAGGGTTATGTGTTTGGTTAAAGACAATGTTGTGTTTTTATTTCAGATCAGTGTAGCAATGTGCAGCATGAACTAGATTAAATACAAGAGATTCAAAAGAGGTTTACAAAGGGAAGTGACAGATTATCACCCTTGGGGTTAGGTGAATGGCTTAGATCACTTGGAGCAAATTTTTTGAATGTTTTGATGTGTTTGGGGGTGTTACTTGTTGTCATATATGTGTGTGTCACGTGTTGCAAAGGTATGATCCACAGGTGTGCGACCCCCTCCCCCAATCTGATGCCACGCTTTACAGATGCCAGAAACAGCAGTCCCATGAAGAAAGAAGATGCCGACCACAGTTATTCAATTCATCAAAAGACATATTGGCCGCAGCGCCTTACGAGACTATGACAGTGAAGGGCACGCACCCTTGTCCTCTGAGTTATCCCTGGACTATCATCATGAACTTAATTCTCAAAAGCTATGTTTTAAGAATAAAAAGGAGGGAGTGACAAAGTGAGAATATGACGTAAGGGGGAGGTCTGACATAACAGCACTGGGATCTAAGCAACCATTTTAAGTCAGCATCCATCTTAGGTGCCTGATATTGTCTATTGTCTGTATGAAAGTTGGAATGAACGTTAGTTTAAAATACATTTTTTCTTCTGAAGTTCCAATTGATATTGAGCGGTTCAGCTAAGCCAAAAACCTTGAGAACAAGAGCAATGTGCCAATGTTATGAAAATATGCCATTACAAAAACAAGAGAACATAAGAACAGTCCATTATAGTACTCTGGAGTGACAGGGGTGACCAATCAAGTTCCCAGACCCTAGTGTGTTTGTTTGAGGTCAGGGAACCCTTTTGTGTATACTGTAGGTCTTCGAGTTTAGCGAGCCAGAAGTTGTCGGGGATGGGACAAGCCCATGAACAGCCGACCAACACCCTCAGGTAGGGACTCTAGCACAAGAAATAGAAATTAGGGACAGACCCCTTCCTACAAAATGTCCTTTTAGTGTCTAGGGGGGAATGTGAAGGTAATAAAGTATTATAAGAAACTATTCGTCCATTTTGTATGCATTCCGCCATATTGAATCTGCTTTAATTGCAAGGCTTGGAAATAACGCAGTATGTTTTTATATAAGCTAATAAGTCTCTCTCTCTCTCTCTCTCTCTCTGAGGTGAATCGAAACTCAACCAGGAGCCTTTTTCTGCTAACTCTCGGTTTCCTGTGAATTCAGCTGGTACAGAGAAACGAAACTGAAGTTTATGGTTTACAGAGAAACGAAACTGAAGTTTATGGTTTACAGAGAAACGAAACTGAAACTTATTGTCTGCCTATATATATTCTGTAATACATATACTCGGCACGTCAGTCTGAGCTACGGAGCCTGAGGGAACTGATACATGACTCTGTGTCATTTATTGGGATCCGGGGTGCACCCAGGCTTGTGTTATACTAATTTGGCAATCCACATCTGAGCAGAGACCCTGACTTGAGAAGGGAACCTCAACAGTAGCGTGGATATACATAGAAAACACGGATGCCCAAAGTTACCAACGGAGATTCAGACCACAGAGACTGGTAATCTAAGGCTAAGGCCCCAGTAACTCCGCTGCAACGCCCGCCCGCGAGATTGGCAGCACGTGCAGCCGATTCCCTGGTCTGCAGCTCACTGCAGGAAGAGAGACCGGGGGGGGGGCGTGGCGGGGGAGTGACGGGGGCGCGGCCATGACATCACCCGCAGGTTCGCCGTCATTGGCTGAACCGCCGGGGGGTGTGCCGTATCGCTCATCGTGAGTCCTGCTCTCAATTCTATTGAGAGCAGGAGCAACTCTCGCCCCAGCGCTGCGGCCCTCCCTTGCAGTGGGCCCGGCGCCATTGAGGGGAGGGCTCTCGTCCGTGCAGCGTCTGCCACAGCGGGCGCTGTAGTAGGCAGTGGGGGCAAGGCCTAAGAGTTGAGAGTCATACAACGTGCATTATCTCCCACAAGATCGTGGGTGATTGCTCCCAGAAGGGGAACCCAGTGGTGAGATTAATCCCACTCCGCTATACAGTACAATAGTGTGCTTCCCCTCACGAGCTGTGTTACTATGTGAGGCTCTGATTCAGACTCAATAAACAGGCTAAGCTTGTTAACAGACTAACAGGAGACTGTTTCAATACCCATTAATAGCATTAAGTAATAGCCAATACCCATTAATAGCATTAAGTAATAGCCAATACCCATTAATAGCATTAAGTAATAGCCAATACCCATTAATAGCATTCTGTTGGGTTTGAGATTGTATTGTTCAGAGGTTCCGATTAGTGTGTGATATCTAGCATATTCCATTTTATTCTCACCAAATAGTGAGGTTTTTTATTACACCAATTAGGTGTTTTTTTCTTAAAATAGATAGTATTATACTAACCATCCTTGTCCAGTATTAAATTAGATTTTTTGCTTTGGAAAACTTTTGGAAATTCGAGTATCCCAAAGATTCTGACCTACTGTACTTGTAAGAAGACCCAAGAATAAGAAATTGCGTTCATTACAGTAGGTTGCTGGAGAAGAATATTCTTGCAAATGTTCCTGATCCACAATATTGGATCAAAGTTCTAAATATACTCATCTTCGTGCAAGTGCAATATAAAGCACCTTACTGCTGCGGCAGCTTTTATTCTAACAAATCACCGGGTTTTCCCTGGCATTTTCCTGGAATGCGAATAGGCTGCAATTCTTCGCGTGTCCGCCAGGTGGCAGATATTCATGAATTGTAATGCGCATTCGCTTCAGTAATGTGTCGACTTGCAGGTGTTTCGTTTAAAAAAGATACCACAGTGTGCTATTGCAACTTGGCCTTGAGCCTGAAGGAAGAGGTTGCAAAAATGTATCAATTTAGGCTTTCATATTAAAGAAAGACAAAGACCAGTTTCGGTTACAGTATTCTCCAGAGACCCGCCCGCCATGAGTGTTCAAGTGCAGCCCGCTTTCCAAAAACCCGACAGAAGTTACGCGTATTTGATATGGGCCGCGATCAATGCAACAGAGGATAAGATGGCAACAGTTGTTCAAATTTATCAGTATTTTATCGAAAACTATGACTTTTACAAATTTTCTCCAACTCCTCATACGTGGAAGCGTGCAATAAGGAAAAGGTTATGTAGCGATCCCTGTTTTTATCGTATTGAGCCACAATTTGTTGGAGGGTATTGGTGTGTATCACCGGCTTTTTCCTGTATCTATGATCATGATGACGGCAAAAGGCGAAGGGTCGTGTTAAAACCAACTAAGAAACGACAGTCTCTGCCAAGCAATGCACCAGCACCGGCTTCCAATGCCGTCAGTAACAACCCTGAGCCTGAGCCGGATTTCGCGTGCAGTTTCGATCAAGCTTGCATGTAACTAAGCAATTTCCAGCCTCATCAGCTGACTACAGGTGGACTAGTCCCGCTGCAAACTATCGACGTGGATGATCAAGAACGCTGGACTGGCAGTGGACCGGCGCCGGCTTCAGCTGAATGGGAAATACTATGGTGAGTATTGTTGCCGTATTATTTTCTGTGGTTTTTTTATTTTGACAATACAGTATCAATATCGGTGCGATTCCAAAGTCAAGCGATTCTCCTGTAAGCAATTATCATTGGCTGAGCAGCTTCTACAGTACTGTACTGCAGATACTGAACAATTGGTGGAATGCTAGGCGCAAGCGCAATAGAACCTTCTTGAAACGCATATGCGTGTCATCGCGGTAGGCGCATGCATGCGCATGTGAACAGGAGAAAATTATTGGTGGGACTGACTGGGAACTTATTTAGACCATTACAGTAAAACTTTTCTTTTTGTTTTTCCTCAGAAAAGAAAACGGCTAATGGAGGGATTTCGATGGATAATATCGCTTTGTGTAACAATGCCTGCATATTGCTGAATCGGATTTAAAAAACCACGTACCGGAGTCTACAGTTTAGTTGCCGTTGTTATTGATTAGGATAGAATACTGTACCTGAAATAGTATGCTGATGTTTTCCGGCCGTACAGTATACTGTACAATACTTTTTTATATACAGTACAGTAAACTGTGTAATAAACCCGAAAAAATTAAAACTATGCATTTATTCTACATGTATCACATACTGTACATTATGTGTCTTCTACAGTATACAGTGCCAGTACATACAATACAGTACAGTTTGTGTATTTCTATTCTTCTATTTTTTTTTTAGCGCGAAAATAACGCAGTTCACTCCGGGCGAAAACAACACAAATCCGCACATAACCGGGATAATCTGAAATTCGCGGATCTAGCCGATTTAGAATAAAGGTTGTCGCCACTGTAATTTCAATTGCACAGATATACTACTCTGTGTCCCGCCTTCTTTTTTCCCCTTTTCTTGTGCACCTAGGTCACCTTCTACAACATATATATAACAAACAGCGCAAACCAATACAATGTGTTTAAAATAATAAACACTGGTGTAAATAGTCCAAATGTCCAACTGTAGAGGATGAGGGTGTAGTATATCTAAAAATAAAGAGAAGAAGCCAATATGGTGAAGTAAGTATATTCTGGACTTTCACAGCATAAGCACTGATTCTACTTACAAGATAGTAAATAAAATAAGCATATCTGTAGGAGTACAATCTTTAACCGCAGACCACGAAGCTCTGGTGTAGGTTTTTTTTAAAAATATATATGTGTGTGTGTGTGTGTGTGTGTGTGTGTGTGTGTGTGTGTGTGTGTGTGTGTGTGTGTGTGTGTATTTTTCTTTCTCTTTGCGTTTAGAGAAATGCTTATTAATGAGGATGAGCCTCTAAAAATTGGGTTTTGGTATTTAGAAAAAATTATAGAATATTTTTTTTCGAAATCTGAACTAGTAATCATTTTTATATATAAATATACAGTGCGCCTTTGTATATATATTTAGTTATCTACATTATTTATCTATCTATTTTTGCAAATTGGAGAATCCCCTTTCTAACATTGGATAGAAAAGAAAGGGGTTTAGTAACCGGAGACAAATAATGGCTGTGAACCAATTTGTCGGCTAATTTTGTTCCCCAAAACTGCACTGAGATCCCGGTGGTTACATATTACCGTTTTGTTCATTACATTTTGTAATGTATCTGACCAGCAGGTCTAGTGTTTTGTGTGTGTGTGTGTGTGTGTGTGTGTGTGTATATATATATATGTGTATAGAAAAAAAGAGAAAAAAGCGCACTCCCCTAGTGCATTATCTTATGATGCAGATGAAATTAAATGTATTTAAATAAATGTAAGGTAGATAATACACACTTACAAGACATAAAGAGTAAAATTCACGTAAAGGTATCTTTACACACAGACTCCTGGTACAGATCAGCTGAGATGGATGGGGGAGACCTTAATGTATACCCACTGAAAGCCAGTTGCCTTTAGACCTGCTGCTGGATCGCTCACACACAGCAGAAACGACCGCAGACAGAGTCATCTGCCTTACATTTATTTAAATACATTTTATTTCAGCTGCATCATAAGATACTGTACTAGGTAGAGTGCTTTTTCTCTCTTTTTTCTATACAGTACTGGTTTGGGAGTGATTCTCCTGTGGATGAGCAGCCCCCCTCCTACAATTTGGATTGGATCTGGCTATTGGGAATCTTTCCACTTTGTTTTTCTAATCAATACCCTATTTCACTGGACTTGTGTTTGATGGACTGAACTCTGGGATTTGTACCTGGTACTTAGAGATAAGTGTATTAGTGCATGACCTGTATGTATTAGCGCTGCTTTGTTTTTGTGTGCATATGTATCTATATATAATATAATCTATATATATATATATATATATATATATACTGTCATTAAGGTTATGGTGATTACCGTGGTGATTACCTAGTCTAGTCTCAAACCTGCTCTAGCCATTAAGACCAGCCTCACACTGATGATACCCATCAAGGTTGAAACATGTATGTGAGTAGGTCTAATGGCTTTGCATCTCATCCCAGCCTCTGTTTAAAAGCTGTGTTTAAAACAGCATGCATTGGCTTGAGGATTGGCTTGTGTAATACGAGCTTGAGACAAAAGGTGGCACTGAGTGCTCATTTGCATGTCATTTCCCAGAATCCCTTGCTGCAGTGGAAGCGCTGTATGCTGGGTGACAATGGGGAAAGACAGGGTTGCAGACCTGTCTAAGACATGCAAATGAACATACAGTAATATTTACAGTTGCTATATATATATATATATATATATATACAGAAAAGGACTGCGCTTGGGTATGGTGTGACAGCAATAGTATAATAATAAATAATCAGAAAATGTATAAATATATAAAAAACCTAAATGACAATAATAATATTTAACTGTGCAATCAATACGTTCACCAAATGCATATATAGTTATAAAATTTTGATTCATTGTTGATTTTGTCTATTTTAGGTTATATTTATATTCATTTTTCCTTTTATTTTATATATTTTTTTATAATTTTCTTTTTATTTTTATATAGATTATAGATCTAGTATTATTATGAAGTCCATTCTTCTCAAGCTAATTATTGATAACATTGCAATGTTTTTTTCACTGTTCACTAAGTTGATTTCAGATATTTATTATATATAGATATTTTATGGACTGTTTACCTCAGAAATATTTTGACAATTGCAAGCATAGTAATTTTATGTATTATACATTATTTACAAGTGTATTCTGTGTAAGATTAAGATTGTTATGGTTTAAATCTACAGCTGCATATGTTTTTCTTATGTGGGGGTATCAGATTCATTCTCATTATGCTAATTGTTTACACCTGATTTTTTAATCTATCTTTGCATAGCTAATTGGATGTGTGGGTGTATATATATGTGTCTAGCACACCCATAGTCCATCCCTGATGAAAACAGTTTAGCTGTTGAAACGCGTAGGGCCAGGTGTGGTGTGGATTCCTGCAGCATTGATTTATGAGTTCTGCCTGACTTTCTCCTGCTTGCCATCTCCGTGCACGGCGTGACGTCATCTGTTCGTTCCGCCGCAAACATTGTCCCCGGTGGGAACCTAAACTATCTGGAGGTGTGTTCCCAGGGAAAGAATAATGTGAGGAGACTGATGACGTGAGTTCCTGCTGGCAGATATACACGAGGGCTATACTGGTTGCAGTGGTGTCACGGAGCAGAGTAGCAGAGCAGCAGCGCTTAAAGATTCTTTGAAGCATGAGTATTACTCATACAATGCTTTTTTATCTTTTATGTTTGTGAGTTCATTTTATGAGCCTTTTATTGGGAATTAAACCATTTTTTGCACAGTAATGCACTAGGATTGGGCGCTTTTTTCTTCTATTTTATATATATATATATATATATATATATATATATAATCTTTTGTGAGCACATTCACATTTTGGACAGGTCTGCAACTCTGCAGCAAGGGATTCTGGGAAATGACATGGAAATGAGCACACAGTGTCACCTTTTGTCTCAAATCCATATACTATGTATGCATGTAAGTATATATGTGTGTGTGTGTGTATATATATATATATATATATATATATATGAAAGAAAAAAGAAAAGAAAACAGGCGCACACCTAGTGCATTAAAGTTTAACAATAATTTTATGGAACATTTAAAACCAGACAAATGCCCACTCACAAGTAAAGCGTTATTTGAAAGCAGTTATGAGATTGGCCCTCATAAGCCAGTGGTGCCGTTCGAGCCTGTAATGGTGTCCTCTCGTGCGCGGTCTCCTTCTACCGGAAGTGACGCTCACCCGGTCTGGTGTCCCGCACAAAACGGAAGTCCCTCCAGGAAACCGAGGCCTCTCCTGACTGCCTCTAGCTGCTGCACCACCAATCAAGCCAAACGATGTGTCCACTGATCTGCTTTGCTGAGCCTCCCACAAGCTGCGTTCCTCTCAGTCTGCTCTCAGTGGGACAAATGTCTGCTCTGCTCTAGCCACGCCCTGTGACCGGGTGAGCGTCACTTCCGGTAGAAGGAGACCGCGCACGAGAGGACACCATTACAGGCTCGAACGGCACCACTGGCTTATGAGGGCCAATCTCATAACTGCTTTCAAATAACGCTTTACTTGTGAGTGGGCATTTGTCTGGTTTTAAATGTTCCATAAAATTATTGTTAAACTTTAATGCACTAGGTGTGCGCCTGTTTTCTTTTCTTTTTTCTTTCATAGGTATTCCTAGGGAGTTGTGATCCCTTATAAACGGGCTGCCTATACCTGGATGCATTCACTTGGAACAGGACTCTGTGACTTTTAAGGTTTTTAAAAGTTTTTTGGAAAAAAGTTTTTATTTTCATTTTTTCATATTTTTTATATTTTTTATTTTATTCTAGATATTTTTTGTATTACAACATAAAATTTTTTTTTTTTTCCAGAAGCATTTTTTAACAATTTTGTTATGTACACTTTGTATTAAAGTTATTACACATTTTATCTTAGAATTACATAGGGTTTTTTAATTATATTATTTCACTTTAGCCACCCCATAGGTTGTATCAACGCAGTTGGCTACTTATTCACAGTTAGGCAGGTTGTTGCATTAGGCGCTCCTTTATTATTTCTGTTTTGTTTTGATATATATATATATATATGTATGTATGTGTGTCTAGGTGTATATGTATATGCAGTGTTCGACAAACCTATACATTTGCACGCCCAGGGCGAGTGGATGTAACATCGTGGCGAGCTCCTATTGGCCCAAGCAGCACACGTGTGGTACTAGGTGGCGAGTAGATTTTTTTGTTCGGCAAGTAGATTTTTTGGTGATTTGTCGACCACTGTGTATATGTATATGTGTATATACTTAGTTAAGTTATGGTGAGTAAAAAAAGTGACAACCCCTCCACAGAAAAGCATATAGCAAATGGAAATATTACTGTATGCTCATTTGCATGTCTTAGACAGGTCTGCAACCCCGCCTTTCACCATTATCACCCACCACACAGCACTTGCACTGCAGCAAGGGATTCTGGGAAATGACATGCAAATGAGAACACAGTGCCACTTTTTGCTTCAAAACCATTTTAAACATGGTTGCCTATAGGCTTAAGCTTGCTGCATGGTCACAGCTTTAAGCACAACCAGGGTTAAGATGCATAGCCAGTAAACCCACCCACAGACAGCCATTTCGACCTCAATGGGTCTCATCAGTGTGGGGTTGGTTACACTGTCTATGCAAAAATGAAGCAATGAGGATGGGTTTTACCATACTTAGTTAAGTTATGGTGAGTAAAAAAAGTGACAAAAATCTGCGACAGTAAAGCATATAGCAAATTGAAATATTACTGTATGCTCATTTGCATGTCTTAGACAGGTCTGCAGCCACGCCTTTCACCATTATCACCTAGCACACAGCACTTCCACTGCAGCAAGGGATTCTGGGAAATGACATTCAAATGAGAACATAGTGCCACCTTTTGTCTCAAGCTCACATTACATGAACAACTCTTAAGTCAAGCTGCTTTAAACACAGCTTTTAAACATAGCCTGGGATGAGATGCAAAGCCAGTAAACCCACTCACAGACAGACTGTTTCGACCTTGTGGGTCTCTTCAGTGTGAGGTTGGTTGTACTGGCTCTGCTTGTTTGAGACTAAGAGTAGGTACAACCTACCTAAGAGTACAACCTACTCTTGGTAGACTGCAATCTATATGCCGCAGAGACCACAGGAAATGGATTCCCATAAGAATTGTGACTCCTGTTTTGAATACGCCAACCGACGCTGTGGAGGAACAGAACAGTTCTAATGGCTCCGAGAGACAGGGGAGTCCTGCAACAGTACCCACGGCCATGAGACCTGAAAGGCTGATGAGCCTACCCCTCGTGGAGGTGTCCAGAAGCCGATCCAGGGATTCTCCGGTACAGATGGAGGTACCTTCCGGTGCCGATGTCCATGTGGCAGAAGCTGACAAAGGCAAAGACTGCACCCCTACGCTGTGGCCAGATGTTGATGCCCTTCAGGTGTGGGTCCTGGACTTACAGCAGGATCCTGCGATATCTTCTGGCAATGAAGCCACTGCTATGGTGATCGCTGGGGCGGATGAGAAGCCTTCGATTCCCGCTTCGGTGAGTACCACTATAGGTCCGGTGAAAGGAAATGTTGCCTTTATCTAATCCATGAATGAATGTTTGGCCCGTAAACAAGCAGCTGCTGCCGTGGCCAATATGGCATTGGCCCCTGAGACTTATAGTCCTTCGTTGCGGCCAGATGTTCTCACTTCTGCTTTTCTGGCCCGTTATCAGAAATAGCTAATGGCCCATAGGCCTATGCCCAAACCGCCCTGGGACAGTGAGATCATGGTGGGGTACCAGTCGTATGAGGGGTTAGGAGGATCGCCTACTCTGTCTACATGGGAAATGGACGAGATGCTTCACAAGATTCCTGGATGGGATATTGATAGTTCTGAGGTAATTGGGGGTCCAATAGTTCTAGAGAGAACTGGGATTCTGAGGTCTCCAACAAGAATTGGTATAGTGCAGAAGGAGGGATGACAGCCCAGGAGAATGCCCCCAGACCCATAGCATCCATGCCTAAAGTATTGCCTGTTGTGGGTGTTCAGTATGCTACCACAAATATCGTTATACTCTTGCTTTGAGCCAGGTGGATCATGCTATGCACAGACCACAATAAGAGGGTATTTTCAGTAACAGTGCCCGACAGTACTGGAGCTATTAGAGGCTCCTCCTATATATAGCTTCAGTCTGCTCTCTATCATTGCTGAGCATATGACTGAGTGTGACACTGTGCCTTGCTACATCCTTGTTCCTGAGATCTTGCCTTCCCTTGCCTGCCTGTTAACCTCTTGTTGCCTGAACCCTGCTAGTATCTTGGACTCCGCTTCTCTCCACTCCTGATCCGCTTCTACGACCATTCTCCTGTCTCCAGTCCTGACCTTGGCTAAGTACTCCTTCGATCCGATACTCTCCTATCCGGAACCTGGCTACGCACCCTGACGATCCACAACTCTCCGCTCCTGAACCTGGCAAGTACTTTAACCATTCTCCAATCCGTAATCCCTACCTGGTTTGAATGACTACTCTACATCCTAGGCGCGCCCGTGTGGCTGTGGGTCGGCGTTAACCAATCCCCTACCTCAGCACCGCGATCGCGCTTAGTTTGTAGTGAGCTACGTGTTACAGTATGCTCAGCCACACAAACTTCGACCCCGCTGAGGTAGGAAGAGTCCTGCGCATACACGCAAGCTACCTAACTACCTTAGGATCATGCTATGCACAGACCACTTCCCCTTCACTATTACTATATGCACAGACCACAATAAGAGGGTATTTTCAGTAACAGTGCCCGACAGTACTGGAGCACTAGAAAAAACCCAGAACCGGAGCACTATTATTGATAAAAGGGTTCTCCATGTTGGGAGGAACCTGTGTTTCAGTATGGCAACCATTTTGTGGATGTATATGTATTCACATGGAATGTATATCATGCATAATAATGTGATATTAATTATGTGAAGTGTTATCTTGTTTTGTCAGGTTACATTCTAGGATGGTATCCGAAAATGTAGAACCCAAGCGGGTTTGTTGGGATTCCACCAGAGGGAGAGTAAAAAATTGTGGGTAACTAGCAAACCATGCTCTCCCTTCAGGAGGATTTTCACACCCTTTCTCGTGCCTTACAGGAACCGCATTCCCCTCTTGTGCCTGCTGCTCCTGATATTCCCACTACTCCAGCTTTGCCTTTCTCTCATGAACCTCGCTTACATACCCCCAACCATTATGGGGGCGACCCTCATGAATGTTGTTTTTTTTTTAATCAATGCTTTATACAATTTGAAATTAACCCTTCACGCTTTACTGCACCCCACGCCAAGGTGGCGTAAATTTTTTCTCTCCGTGTAGATGACGCTCTTGCCTGGGCATCTCCCATCTGGGAGTGAAGATCCGACCTCACACAGGATATCGGAGACTTTGCCCAGGAATTCTGGAAGGTGTTTGATACACCCAGTCGTAAGGTATGTGCTTCCTCTGCACTTTTTCATGTTTCCCAACGCTGTTGTTCGGTCGCCAAATACGCTCTTGAGTTTAGGACTATTGCTGCCGAGACCGACTGGAACGACGTAGCCCTGGCTGCAGCCTTCTGGCAGGGTTTAAAAAAAACTTTAAAGGATGAATTGGCAGCCTACGATCGTCCCACCGATTTGGAGGAACTACTGCACCGACACACTTTATTTGAGCAAATACCCGGTATGTACCTGGCAGATACCTGGAATGCGCCACTCCTAACCTCTGACAAGCCCCGTTGCATTTGCCTTCCCAGCCTGGGTTCATGCCTGGCTGATGGGCGGCTGATCTGTTAAATGATAATGATTAGGATTTAATAGGCTGCAATGCTTCGCGTGTCTACCAGATGGCATAAATTCATGAATTGTAATGCAGTTTATATATATATACTGTGCAGTATTGCAGCCAGCGGGAATAAAATGCTTCAATCCCTGCTTGGAAAATAACTCAATGCACTCGGGCAGAAAACAGTCACAAACCTCAATACACCCGGGTATACCCGAATTCGTGGAACTAGCCAAGCTCGAATAAAGTGTGTCGCCAGTGTAATTGCTGTCTGTATCAAGGTGGATCGTCGCCTCCTTGAGAGACGTTCAGAGAAGGTTCAGTCCTGTTCAGGTGAGCTCCACTGAGGTTTCCATCCCGGACACATCCGAACCTATGCAATTAGGGGGTACTAGTCTTTCCAAATCTGAGAAATTACATCTCAAAAATGCTAGCCTTTGTCTTTACTGTGGTGTTTCTGGACATTTTGCCTATTTTTGTCCCCAAAAGTCGGGAAACGCAAAGCTCCCATGAGTCCTGGGGGAGGCTCATTGGGAACGCTTTTTCTCTCCCCTATTTCTACTGACAATCCGTCTCGCATTCTTGTCCCCATTACACTCTTTGGGGAGGGATCTCAAGAATCTACGCTTGCTTTCTTCGATTTCAGGTGCCGGAGAGAACTTCATAGACCAAACTTTCGCATCTGGTTCCTATAAGGCACTTGAATCCATAGACGGAAGACCTCTGCAGCCGGCATTCATCTCCTTGGAGACAGAGGTGCATGACACACACCTGGAAAAGATCCAATTCAACGTTATCCATACTACTTCCATCAGCGTGATTCTCGGACTACCCTGGCTACAGATCCACAACCCTCGGGTCGATTGACTCAACAAGGAACCCATCCAATGGAGTGCCTTTTGCCATAAGAACTGCATTCTGGAAGCAAGTAGCATAGGGGGTACCAACGTGTCCGAGGAGAAGGTACAATTGCCAGACGAGTACGCTGAATTTCGGGACGTCTTCGATAAGGTCAGATCGGAGGTTCTTCCTCCTCACCGCCCGTTCGATTGTCCCATCGATCTGCTCGAGGCACTACACCCGCCAGAGGGACTTCCTATCCGTTGTCAATGCCTGAGACCAAGGCAATGAAAGAGTACATTGCAGAGAACTTACAGAAGGTGTTTATCCGTAAATCCACCTCTCCTGCGGATGCAGGGTTTTTCTTTGTGAAGAAGAAGGATGGGACCTTACGCCCTTGCATAGACTACCGGTCCCTTAACAAAATCACGGTAAAAAAACATTATCTCTTGCCCCTCATCAATGAACTGTTTGATCGACTACAAGGAGCTAGTATCTTTTCGAAGTTGGAGTTACGAGGTGCTTAAAATCTGGTAAGGATTCATCGGGGTGATGAATGGAAGACGGTTTTCAACACCAAAGATGGACATTATTTGTACTTGGTCATGCCTTTTGGTCTGTGCAATGCCCCAGCCGTGTTTCAGGATTTCGTAAATGAAATTTTCAGTGATCTCCTCAACTCTTTTGTAATCGTTTATCTTGATGACATTTTCATTTTCTCCAAATCCAGACAGGAACACATATCCCATGTGAAACAGGTGCTCCTTCGCTGATGCCAGAAAAACTTTTTGCTAAACTGGAGAAATGTCATTTTCATCAAACATCCACCACATTTCTAGGCTACATGATTTCGGCCTCAACATGGACCTGCCAAGGTCAAACCCGTCCTAGATTGGCCACAACCTACCACCCTGAAGGCAGTACAATGCTTCCTTGGATTCTCAAACTATTACCGTAGGTTTATCCAATTTTTTTCTTCTCTAGTGGCTCCGCTTACGGAATTAACCAAGAAGGGAGCAGACACTGCTTCTTGGTCCGCTGACGCCCTTCAGTCTTTCACCCATCTCAAAAGAGACTTTGTATCCGTCCCATTTCTCATTCATCCTGATCCCAAACTTCCTTTTACCCTTGAGGTCGATGCCTCAGATGTGGGCCATTCTGTCCCAAAGGAAGAATTCCCGGTCCAGGTTGCATCTTTGCTCATTTAAAAAAAAAAATTCTCCGGCCCAATGCAACTACGATGTCAGGAACCGGGAAGTGCTGGCCATGAAGCTTGCTCTCGAAGAATGGAGACACCTGCTTGAGGGCACTGACGATCCGATAACCATCCTCATGGATCATAAGAACTTGCTTTATATTGAAGGTGCACGCCGCCTGGAAGCCCGTCAAGCCAGATGGCCATTGTTTTTGTCTAGGTTTAATTTCATAATTTCCTACTTTCCCGGATCCAAGAATATCAATGCTGACGCTTTTTCTCGACAATTCTCCCTGGACAACAAGACTGAGGATCAGCAAAAACCCATTTTACTGCCCAAATATATTCTCTCGGCCACATCATTTGCGGCACTCAAGGACATCGTCTGCCAACAAAGCCACATCCCTCCTCGCATCTAGCCTCCACAAGACCATCTCTTCATTTCACCCCTACACCATAAAAAGGTCCTCGAATGGAGTAATTCGTCCAGATTTGCAGGCCATCCCGGCACCAAAAGGACCTTGGACCTCATCTCTCGCACCTTTTGGTGGCCAGGAATGCAAAAGGACATAAATTTTTTTGTAGCTGTGTGCCCTACGTTTGCCAGGACTAAAACTCCCAGGATATCTCCTGCAGGCCTCCTTCAACCTCTACCTGTTCCGGATCGGCCATGGACACATCTGCCTATGGATTTCATTGTGGACTTGCCTTGTTCCAGGGGTATGGACACGATTCTTGTAGTAGTAGACCGTTTTTCGAAGCAGGCCCATTTCATACCACTCAAGGGCCTGCCCAACTCTCCCAGATTAGCTGACATCTTTATCAGGGAGATTTTTCGGCTACATGGAGTACCCTTGGAAATAGTTTCAGATAGAGGATCGCAATTCATTTCTCGTTTCTGGGGCTCGTTTTGCCTTCAGCTAGGAATCGTCCTTCATTTCTCATCGGGGTAACACGAAAGTAATAACCTACCTGCTAACTTTTATTGTCATCTTCTGAAGTGGACAGGAATAAGAGGATGATGCTGGGTATGCACCTAACGAAACCCTTTAAATGCAAGGACAAGGGCATCAACACTTTGTGTGGCACTGGGAAGGTTAGCAGAACGTAAGGGGTACCAATGGTCAAACAGATAGGACCAATGGTCAAACAGATACAGTAGGACCAACCAGTCCCTGGAACAGTATCTACGTTGCTTTACGTCGGATTCCCAAGATGACTGGGCGGAACTCTTACCATGGGCAGAATTCGCCCATAATAACGCACGAAGCAGCTCGACCCTGGAGTCACCGTTCTTCGAAAATTACTGTTTAAACCCTTCCACTCTTCCTCTTGTTTTACCTTTCTCAGGGGTCTCAGCGGCGGATGACAGGATTAAAACCTTACAGGACCTGTGGAGAAAGATTCAGGTTAACAAGCTGTCAATAGGCAAAAGAATCAGGCAGATCGCCATCGCAGGCCTGCTCTTGACCTTAAACCTGGCGACAAGGTCTGGTTGTCATCCAGGAACATCAGGCTGAAAGTACCCTCTATGAAGTTTGCACCTAGATTTCTTGGACCCTTTGCGATTTCCGAAAGGATCAACCAGGTGGCATATCGTCTCGCTCTCCCGCCTTCCATGAAGATTCCTTCTTTTTTTCACGCCTCTCTTTCATACAGGGGGGGGGGGGGCGGGTACTGTGAGGAATCGCAATTCTGGCGGTCGCAGACCGTCTCCTCACTCAAACAAGCCTTCCGTGATGGATACCCAGGATGCGCGGTTTCATGGTCCCAGTACGCGTGCGCGGACCCTGCGCGTCCTTATCCCCCACCACGGATTCTGATCCCGCCCCCCCATCTCTGTCGCACGACGGGTGCATTCGGCCAGCCTTCCTGCTGACGCGGGAGTCAAGCCCCGCCCCCGCTATGGGGAAAGTCAGAACCGCCGTGGGAATGACGCACGTTCTAGGCTCTGCTCCCTGACCTCCGTAACGCGAGTCGGAGCACGATTGGTCCCGTCCCCTCTTTTCCCAAGATTCGGCATGGGAGTGACGCTCTCTCCAAGCCCCGCCCCCTGGCCTCCGGGACGGCGTGCGAGCAGTTCCTCCCTCATCCCCGATTAGGCTGCATCATAGGCTGCTGGTGCACACAGGTGTGCCCTATCGGCTCTTGCTGGTTCCGCCCTGGCTGGCTATTGGAGGCTCCTCCTATATACAGCTGTGGCCGCCTTTATCCTAATGCGGCCGTAGCGGCGCAACTCTGATAACCGCGGGCAGATGCAGTATATATATATATATTTTTCGGAATATGTTCCGGTATTTTAGCGCTCGTAATATTAGCATATTTTTAGCGCTGTCTGCAATACTGCAATACCGTCTAAAAACTCATGTGGGCGTTCGTGAGCTGTTGTCTTCAAAGTCTAATACTGTAGCAGTTCAACCTATGTCAGTACACAGTCTGTGTGTGCGCGCGCAGTAATTGTAAATTTGCATATTTACTGTATACATACATGTATGTCTCATTTGAACATTGTTGAAACGCATAGGCGTGTACTGTAATAGTATCACATTTTGGCGTATATAGCGCTCTTCCCTCGCTCGCCCCCACACACACACACAGGATACTGTACTGCACTGTAGTATTTCAACTTCTTATCTACAGTACACCTCTCCCACGCCATTCCTTTGAACGGATGGCTTTCTGGTTTCAATCACATTCCTGTCATCACATTCCTGCGTGTACATAACGTTCAGTTTTGATTTACTGTATTCTTCTGTGTTGATTATTAATGCTCATTGGGGGAAAAAAAGTTCAAGAGTGACCAAAAAAAAAAATATTTTAATTTTCCTATTGTTGGCTTTGAGTCACCTCTCTGCGCCTGTGTGCAATCCTCTTTGGGAAGGGAGCTGTAGTTGATTCTTATTGCGCATGCGTGAATTGCTTGCAAAGTTCAAGAGTAACCCAAATTTTTTTTTTCTCGTCATTTTTTATTATTATTTTCTCAGCATGAATGAACATTTTCCTGCCTCAACCATCTTGACATTACGATATTCAATATGTGCTGTAGCTTTTGACTGTGACACTGCGTTTGACTGCACATGATTGATTTGTGTGATTTTTATGTATTTGGGGGTGTGGGGATCAAATTATTATGATGACCTGCCTGTTGCAAATATGTCATGTCTTTGAACGACAGTACAGCTAATCCTTCATGCAGCTTTACCCCCCTCCCCCATGCACACACATACAAGGCTCGTCAAGGATTTGAACCTCTTATCGACACCTCTACAAAACCATTCATTAATTTTCCTATTGTTGGCTTCAAGTCACCTCTCTGCGCCTGCGTGTAATCCTCTTTGGGAAGGGAGCTAGCTGATGATTACATGGCATGACTCACCCATCCACCCCCCCAACCCTTTGAGGCTTTGTTTACGGTAATGCTTGTGATAATCCCTTCTCGAATTTGAAATGTAAATCTAATTTGCATAGCACTGTGAAATTGAGAGTTAAAAAAACCATAATCTGATTCATGTTTTTGATGCAGTAAGTTACCAATTTTTGTCATTCTTTCTTTTTCTTTGGTGTAGAGGGGGGGGGGGGTCAATGATTATGATTATCATGAATGTAGAAAATGCAGTCTTTATTCAGTTTTCTTTTGTCAGTTGAAAATTGAGGGCCGGTGGATAATCATGAATAATGCACATTGACAATAATATTAATTAATAATATATAATATATATAATATATTTATAATAATAAAACATTTTCCGTCTTTATCTTCTTCCTCATTCTGTGTAGTTCATTGAGAAAGGGGAGGTTTTCTGTAAATCATGACTGCACTTTAGATACACTTTACAGTACACACAGTTCACACAATGTACACATGATACGCCCCTCCCCCTTTCCATCCTTTTTTTCTCTGAAAAGACAAGAAAATAAAAAATTGGTGCAGTTAGGTGCATATTATGGCATTGTGTACTGTATAGCTACTCCATATTGGACTACAGTATGCAGTTAGTACTGTCAAACTAGTCTATACTGGAACTACTGTATACTGTAACTACTGTTAAATACTTTGTAACCAGATGGCTAGTGCTGCTCTCTCATGAAAGAAAAAATCTGTGCCATACTTACCTGTATCATACAGTACTGTACTTGGTGTGTTTGTACTTACCATACTACAGTACAGTACTATACCATACTACCTTCCTGATGCTTGCCCATTACGTTCGATCACAATGGGCAACACAGTCGCAATATGGTCAATATATTTATTGCATCGTTCCACGGTGAGTACATCGTTCCAAAAACTCATTATGCCTTGCGCCAACTCATCCTTTTTGGAGGGTTTCACGACTTTTCGGATATGATCCTTCAGCTGATGCCAGACCATTTCGATAGCATTGAAGTCTGGCGATCTGTCATTGGAGGGGGGAAAAAAGGACAATTAGTTAAAGAGATACAGTACACAGTAAAAACAGTGGGAAAAAATGAGACACGGTTACCGCACTTACTCCGCTGGCGTCTTCACCCAGTTGATACCGCGCTCAAGAATATGCGCTGTTGATGCGGTGTGCTTCGGATCGTTGTCCTTGAAGAAACGGTGACCATCTGGGAACTCACGTGTGATGTATTCCACAATCTCAGGCACAATTTGCTCTTGGAAAAAAGCTTTATTCATGATTCCTATAACAAGAAAAGAAAAGTGCTCAAAAAACTCCACACTAGTACAGTGCATAAGGCAAAAGCGTGTGACTTATTTTACCTTCAAAGATGACAATGCCTCCTGGTCTACGCCTAGAGATGGCACCCCACACATGCATCTTCACTGGGTGTTTTGGACGCGGCTTCATAGATATGCAACATTTTTTGTGGAATGCAAAGGTTGCAAATCTCTCCAGCGATTCAGTAGACTCGTCAGTGAAGATGCAATGCTGGAAAGTTTCTCCACTGTCGATCCATGCCTTGGCCTGGACCATTCTCTTGATCTTGTTAACGTCCCTTATCATAGGGTACGCTCTGTAATGACAAGGAATAATTTTATAGGTACAGTACAGTTTCTTAAACAACACTTTAATCTCCTGTTCTGTCCAGTACTAACCTCACACGTCCATATTTCCATCCAATTCTGCGTCTCATCTTCTTTATGCTGGTCTCGGATACAGTGAGATTGTGATTTTGCTGCAGAGTGTATTTGACCCTTAATGCACTCTCCTCATCATTCTCTTCACTTATTTTGTCGACCAGATGTGTTGTCTCCCTACAATGTACAAAAAAACAACAATCCGGTAAGTTACAGTGCAGTAGGCCACAAGTACAGCACATCATTTACAGTAAACAATTATAGATGCAGCAATATAAACAATAATAGATAGATATACTATCTTATATAGTAATATAAATAAACAGAAATAACCATAATGTTTGATAGATATATACTATATAGTTATATTTATATGCAGCAATATAAACAATAATAGATATACTATATTATATAGTAATATAAATATACTTACGAGTTAGTTACCGTTGTTGTCCTCGTGCGTTGTTTGGTCTTTCCGTGTGCATGATAGCACACGGTGGTTGATGGCACAAAGAGGCCAGAAGCAGCTAACCAGCGTTGGATATTATAGGCATTGCTGCGAGTAGAGGGCGGACAGTTTCCCCATCAGAATCTGTAATGGAGAAGTTTACCTACCTGATGTCCCTACTTCTGGACCTGAAGATGGCGGCAGCCACGAGGCGGTTGGAGTGTCATGCTGGAACGCAGACCCCGGATATCCAAGTGGCTGGGGAGGAGAGCGCATGCTTACCTCCAGCATGGTGCGAAATGGGATCCAAGATGGCGGAGACCGGACATCCTGTGACGTCAAGAGGCGGAGCACGAGCGGCCATCTTGGATGAGGCGGAAACAGCACCGAGCGGCCACAGATGCGGGCAGATCAGTGGCAGTGTCGTCACGGGAAGTAGCTGATAGGCAGCGGACGAGTGGCGGAGGCAGCGGCAGACGTGGCAGCCCCGCACGTTCACGATACCGCAATCGCGGAGGAGCTAATGAGAGGGGCAACGAGTGGACAGGGGGGGGAGGTGGTTAACAACAGAACAGAGGTCGTTACGAAACTGACGACAGGCTGGGGGCTAGTTTGTAAACAGAAGAGGGAAAGGAGTAGAGTAGGGATATAGGCAGGTTAGTGGAAAAGTACGTGGTAGGTTGATAGAATGGCAGGGGAATGTAGCAGAGTTGGACGAGGGTAAGTTATGGTAGGTGAGACATGAGAGGGACAGGGGAAGTTGATCGGATATATAGAGGGAGTCAAGGGGAGCAAGTAGAGGCGGGCAAGGAAGGAAGGCGGGTCAAGGGAGAGGCTTGGAGGGAGTAGGAGTGGCGGGTAGGCAGAGGGGGTGGAGGGTGGGAACGGAAGGGTCAGATAGGAAAAGAGCAAGGAAGTTATGAGAAGACAGGTATAGCAAGTGATAGAGGGAGTAGAAGGACAGCAGCAGCACGTGATGAGAGAGAAAGATGCAGAGGAAAGGCAATGAGTAAGTGGACAAGTGTCACAGACATATAGGTATAAAAAACAGAGGGAGCGGAATGGGTAGAAGGAAGGAAGAGGGGGGAGTAGCAATATGGACGAAGCAGGTCGCCTCAAGAAAGAAAGAAAGGCAGGAAAAACAGGTGGAAGAGGGAATTATGCAGAAGGGCGAGATAGTACAGCTTAATACGGTAGACTTACAAGCAGCACGGTAGATCTAATAGTCTTAGGGGAGAGAGAGGGGAATAGTTGCAATAGCCAAAGTTAGTGGCGATGTTACATAAAGTGTTGGGGTAGTAGATATAGTTAGCGCTACAGTTAGCAAAGGTTTTTTGTACATAAAGTACTGGAAGCGGGGCAGGGGTATCGAAGCAGGGACCTGCTCCCTGGTCCATATGGGCCAATGGCCTGAGCCTGGTGAATTTCTTATCCAGTGCTCTGGTGAAGTCCTTTGGTGGGGGGGGGAGGAGGGGTGCAGAACGGGGAGGACGGTACCCCACCTTGGCCCTCCTGCGCCCAAAGGCGATGAAATCGGACTCCAGTTGGCTGGGCCAGGGACCCAAGGACATTATTTGTGTGTTTACTTTGTGGTAATCTGTTTGTCCCTCCCCACTTTCCCTCTTGTATTTCCCCAGCCCCCATCCTATCCAGGCCAAAGATGCCCGAAAGGGGAGAAGAATGAAGGAGTTACCTCACAGATGGGAAATCACAGGTGCAAAGTCAAGGTACACCACGGGAGCAGGTCATAACTATAACATAGATGAGTAAGGAAATAACCATAATCTCCCATAATTTAAAAGGCTTCAATAATCCCATTAAAAGAAAAATTGCATTTAGGGATTACATCCGCAAAAGGGCTGATATCGTCTTCCTACAAGAAACCCACTTTTCACAGAATAATCACACCAAATATTTAGACAAACATTACAGGACATATTATCGGCCTCGGCGCCTGTTAAAAAAAGAGGGGTGGCCATCCTAATACATAATTGGTTATCCTTACAAGTAGCTAAGACTTATTTAGACGCTGACGGTAGATACATCATAATAACAGGGACACTACAGGGTCAACTGTTAACGTTAGCCTCAGTGTACGCTCCCAGCGAGCAAGCCCCAGAGTTCTTCACGCAATTCTTCAATACACTACACAACAAAGCACAAGGCAGTATTCTGTTAGCGGGGGACTTCAATAGAACGTTGGACCCTGACTTGGACAGATGTACGGGGGCTAACCAATCACAGAAACAGGACATACTAACAATAACCCAGGGGATGAGGGAGTGCCAGCTAATTGACATCTGGAGGGAACAGACCCTATAAAGAGAGAATATACCTTCTTCTCTCATCCCCACAATAGATACAGCAGGATAGATTACTTCCTGATATGAAACAGGGTGGTTCCGGTGGTCTCCCGTACAGGGATTCATGACATTTCTTGGTCAGACCACGCGCCTATAGAGCTGCGGTGCCCACTAAGTTCATTGGACAGACCCGGAGGGAACTGGAAACTGAACGAGCTCCTACTTAAAAACCCGATATCCGAGAGGGAAACAGGGGATAAAATCAAGGAATATTTTGAGATCAACGAGGGGAGTGTTTCTTCACACTCGACACTCTGGGAAGCCCATAAGGCGACCATGAGAGGGATTCTGATGAATTGGCCGCCAAAAAAAAGAGAGAAAAGGAGACTCGGATAAAGGAGCTGCGAGAGAGGCTAGCACACCTCTCAGTGCTTCATATAGTCAATAAACAGGACAATATCCTGAAGGAGATCTCGGACACTAAAATCAAACTTAATCTGTTGCTGACCTCCCATGCCGAAAGGGAGTTGACCTGGTCTAAGGGTAAGTTTTATGAAAAAGCCAACAAGCCAGATACCTTACTTGCCAACAAGCTACGCAACAGGCTTCCAAATTACTGTATCTCATCAATTCGAACTCAGGGGGGGGGGACCTTACCTCCAATCCTAGATTGATTGTGGAGGAATTTAAACGGTACTACGAAGCTCACTACGATGGAGATAAGGTCAGCCACACATAACAAACAGGAGAGAGACTAAAAGATTTTCTAAAAGAGGCACAATTATCCAAATTGAGCAGAGGAGAGAGAAAAGCGCTACAGGGGGACTTTACCCTAGAGGAACTAGCCGAGGTAATAAAATCACTTAAGCCGGCCAAGGCACCAGGTCCAGATGGCTTCTCAAATTTATATTATAAAAAATAGCTGAAAACTCTAGCCCCACAACTATTGAAATTATTTAATGAAATTCTCGCAGGGGCCTCCTTCCCAGCTCAAATGCTCCAAGCCTCCATCTCACTGATCCATAAGACTGGCAAAGACCCGGCAGAATGTAAGAGCTACCGGCCCATCTCCCTGATCAATTCTGATGTAAAAATCTTCTCTAAACTATTAGCCAACGGGGTGGGTATCGTCCTTCCCAGATTAATACACCCGGATCAGGTGGGGTTTATCAGAGGCAGGCAAGCGGCAAACAATACCAGATGGATAATAGATTTGATCGATCTGGCTAAGAAACGTAACATCCCGTCAATGGTATTGTGACGGTTCAGGAGATTCCTTCCCCTCTATGTGTCCCTGTCGTTCCGCTCATGCCTGCCTCTCCTGTCCCTTCCTTGCCCGTTTGCCCCTCTGCGGCAGCCTCTGACGCTCTCTCGGCGTCTGCGCGCGCTCCCTGCAAGACACGCGCACCTTCTCGCTCTCCCGTTCCCCGTTGCGGTGCTTCCCGCTCACGGCCCCCCTCAGCTCCCGTTCCTGCCTCCTTACCTCCTGCGGTCTCCCCTCCTGTCCTTCGTCCACCCTCGGCAGATCTCCCCGTGGCGCTCCACGCACCTCGTGACGCAGCCTGTGCGCGCGTACTCTCACCTTACAGAGGGAGCGTGCAGACGCTCCTCTTGTAGGCTCTCTCAGATCCTTGGCTCCTCCTCTCATACTCTTCAGGCTATCTCCCTCACTGGCTCACCTGTCTCCTCCTCTTCTCCTCCTCACCTATCCCTGCTGTCTCCCACTTCACCTTCTGCTCCTCCTCTCTCTCGCATTGGTGTTCCCTCCTTTATTCCCCTGTCTGTCCTTTCTATCATTGCTTTGCATAGTTCTGTGTAACCTCTGTGTGTGCAGTCCTATGCTTGGCTCTCCTGTGTTTTCAAGCTTCTGTTCCTGCTCCTGCGTACCCCTGGACTTCCCTGGCTTGACTTCTGCTTGTACTGGATTACCCTGCTCGCTACTGCCCTTGGATACAAAAAAGACACAGCGCACAACGCTCATAGTGCATTACAAATATTATTCACATAAACAATAAAAGGGTGAGTAATGTGCGTACATCAATTGCAATAAAATCAAGCAGTTTCGGGATATGTTACCCAACGCCTCCGGAGATCGGATTAGGTGTCCTTGCAGGGGTTAAACTGCTATCCTCGATGGTGCAGGGTCCTATTGGAGTAGGTGCACAACCTCTGCTGGTCCTTGCTCCCCTGTGCACGATTGGGCCGGGAGCTGCTTGTTCCTGTAGTGCTTCAGCAAAGCAAATCTGGTCATCTGCTGGGCGTTTGCACTCTCCTCCGTGTGGAGTGCTTCCTGGTTCGTGACGTCACCACAGGAATTCGGCGACGTTCGACCACGATCAAATTGCGCAGTAGGGTGCTAATAAAAAGCTAGAGCACTAGTACAAACATGTCCTACGCGTTTCGAAACATAAAGTTTCTTCATCAGGGACTGATATCAAGTGGATTCGGGTAAAGTCTAAATATCCCACGATCTTGCCTCATTGGCTCAGCCATCAGTTCTATTATCCAATAGGAAAGCGACTGGGGCGGGGCTAGAGTCCCGAATACGACTCTGCTGACTTCTGTGATCCCTGGACTCTGGCTTATGAACATTACGATCCTGATCTCTATATCCCTGGACTCTGGCACACGGACACCACTACTCTTACTCTTAACCCCAACGGCATTGCAAGTATTATTAACCATCTTTCTACAGGCCCGGCAACGCCATACCACACTCCGGGCACGCCCTCACTGTTGTGGGCGCGTGATAATACCCTTCTGTCAGGAATCGGCGTTCTCCTCGCTCCCCACACAGAGCACTCCCTCCCCGCAGGGAGCCCCTGGACACACAAAACAATCCTGCCTCCCCTCGGCGATTCCTCTGCTCAGCGCCGGGCGTGCCCACGCCCTCCTGCACGCACACCTGCACGCACACCTGCACCATCCACTGGCTCGGTTCACATGCATACACGAGTTATGGAGCACGCTCAGTCTGCACACTCTTATTCCCGTCCCCCGGACCTCAGGCTCCGCCCCCGCACACTGCACGGGCATACTCAGGTTACCAACAAGACTCACCTGGCCTGTTATGCCTGCACCAATCTGCAGTGTCTCCCTGTAGCTCTTCCTGTCCCGCCTCCGTTCCTAATTGGACCTTCCTGCTTTATCTAGCTCCTCTCTGCTCTCAGTCTTTGCTCGACATAGTCTCTGTATGGAAGTACTTCTGGATACTCTCAGTGTTTTCAAAGGTTCTGACGCGGCTTGTACGACTACCCCTTCTGGCTCTCGATCTCGGCACTCCTTGGATAATGCACACTCTGGTAACCCCTTGTCTACCTTACTACACCTGGCCTGGCAACGCTTCATACCACACTCCGGAGACGCTCCCTTTGCTGCGGGTGCGTGTATTACCACTTCCCCTTCAGCTCAGGGGACGGGTCTGGTCTGCGGGCAGCACCGGCGTAACACCTTCCCACCTCAGTATTAGGGACTGGTCAGATCTGCGGGCATACAGGTGTTACAGGTATTAAGTCTGGACGCGGAGAAGGCCTTCGATAGGATAGACTGGCCATACCTGAGGGAGGCATTGAGAGCATTTGGCTTTGAAGGATGGATACTTGAAGCCATCCTGGCATTATATAACGGCCCTACAGCAAGGGTTCGACACCAGGGCTTCCCCTCGGAACAATTCAATATCTGTAGCGGGACAAGACAGGTGTGTCCCCTGTCCCCGCTGTTATTCGCCCTGTGTGTCGAACCTCTGGTGGCCCATATTCGCTTAAGCCCCGATATCTCAGGGATAGAGGTAAAGGACCAAGCCCACAAGGTGACATTGTATGCAGATGACGTGATCCTGACATTGTAAACCCCTCACCTCCCTGCCCAATATCTTTGAGATTCTGGGAAAATTCAATCAAATTTCCGGGTTCAAAATCAATCAGACCAAATCAGACGCCCTCAACATAAACCTACCACGTCCGGTAGAAAAATTAATAGAAATACACTTTAATTTCAAATGGCAAGCCTACTCTATCAAATATCTTGGGGTATACATTACCAAAGATTATAAATCACTCTACAAAGCAAATTACCCGAAACTGTTTAAGACTCTACGGGAGGATCTCAGAGTATGGGCAGGATATGGCATTTCATGGTTCGGGAGAATTCACAGTATTAAAATGAACCTCCTCCCAAAGGTGCTTTATCTGTTCCAGACCCTACCGGTACCTTTAGTTCATGCTGACATCATATCCTTACAGTCTCGAATACTGAATTTTATTTGGAATAACAAAAGCCTGCGAATCGCGAAGGGCATCCTAAAAAGGCCAGCGACGAAAGGGGGGTTAGCGGTATCTTGCTTGTTGGCATATTACAAGGCAGCCCAATTGAGCCAAATTGTCCAGTGGCACTCAGACCTTTCCTTGCGGAGATGGGTGGCACTGGAGAGAGACTGCTGTGCACCAGTTGAGCTGCACGATTTAATCTGGCTACCCAAAATGTGTGGAAACACAATAAAGATGCTGCTACAGGCCGTGGGGGAATACCAAATTTAGACATCAGCTCACCACCAAACAATCCCTGATGACCCCGTTACTAAAGAATCCGGATTTCAATCCGGGGATGCTCAGTAATAATTTTCTAATCTGGGCACAGTTGGATTATAAACGACTAAAAGATCTGGAGGGGAGAAAATTTATTAAAACATTTGGGCAAATCCAATCAGAAAAAGGGGTGCCAATCACTGAACTATTTAGATACCTCCAGATCAGAGCTTTTTACAATAAATCTTCAATTCCGCCACCTAGAACAAATTTTGAGCAGCTGTGTTCTAGGGGAACGGACACAAGGGGACTGACCTCTAGGATGTACATGGAAGTGATCTGTCCTGGGAGGACTGACGAACCCTGACTTAACTACATGATGAAATGGGAGACAGACTTAGGGGAGACACTAAAAGACGAAGACTGGGATCATATCCTACAAGCTGCAGCCAAAAGCTCAGTTTGTGCCACGTTAAAGGAGAACGCATATAAGGTCCTTATGCGTTGGTACCACACCCCACTAAAGCTATCTAAATTTGTTAAGGGGTACTCGCCGCTCTGCCCAAAGCAGTGCGGGGAGTCAGCGGACTTAAAACATATGCTGTGGTCCTGTCCGAAGGTGGTCCCGATTTGTGAAAACATTAGGGAATGGTTACAGAGGATTCTCAATTTGAAGATCCCCCTGGATCCGTGGCTGTTCCTACTAGGCAGGCGGATCCAGGGATTGCCGAAAGCCGCACACAAGCTGGTTGCGCATTTCGCAACCACCACCCGATGCGAGATCACAGCAGTATGGAAACAGAATGAAATACCAGTTATCCCCAGAATTCGGAATATAATTTGGCATGTTTGCCAGATTCAACAGTTGACTAGTTGGGTCAACGACACTGGCTTAAATTTCCTAAAAGTCTGGGCACCATGGTTAGCCCAGACAGACATCCCAGGGGTAGAGGCTGATGCAATCCTGCATTAATATCAATAAATGCGTTCTCCGATGACTTGGCAAGACTCATGACCAATTGATTAGGAGACAGGTAGGATCCACTCTGAGACCAGCTGACAGGGGAGCTAAGCAATGAATTATAGGAAGGATTCAGCCAAAACGATGCAGCCGTAGAAGCAACATTAATTCACTGGGCTCAAAGCGGTCCCGCCCTACCCCTCCCTCCCCTTCTCGTTTGTACCTTTTGTTGTATTGTCCAGGTCATGTAGGTCAGGTCTGTCATGTCTTGTGAATAAATGTTGTTTGTCAAACGAAAAACATATTGGTACACTATCCCAGAATATGTTGGGATAGGGGTAGTACTGATATGGGTAATGTGGTACTAAACAATGGATTGTGTCACATTGTATGCTCTGTAAAACCAAATAAAAATTTCAAGTTGAAAAAAAAAAAAAACTCCACCTTCTCCGTTTACCTTAAGTATCTAGCTTCTTAACCTCTCCCTGTACCCTTCCTCCTATAACCTATCACCTATAACTTGTCTGAATTACGCTGCCTGTTTTTCCTAGTCAACCCTATTTAACTCTACCTAACGCTATGTCCAAGTCTGTATCTCATCCTACTGACCTCAGCCCCCCGCGGACCTTGCCTCGCTCCCTCGCGGCATTCTAGGGGTCTCCTCTCTCTTTCTGCTTCCATTTTCCCTGCCCTCGCCTCTCTTCATCATAGTCCCGCTCTTGCTCTATTTAATTTGGTTTCACCGCCCCACTCCCGCTATTGGGCCATGTAGAGGGAGAAAGGGGGTGGCCCGGTATTAAAGGGGTTGCACCCCATATGGCCATCCCTTGACCTCACCAGAGAGACAAGGGGTTAACTGGACTGCGGTCCAGGGATGTGGTTTGCACCTTGTTATACCTTGAAAATGTATGTTCCCCTGTTCCCATGTTTCACCTTTAATGTTGTTTCCCAAGGCAGGGATAAAATCCTGCAGAGATTCCTTTGCAGACGCCATCTGCTAGGCTAATAGGTCATGAAGGGCAGCCGGCTGAGTAGCCTAAGCACGGTGATCAAAAAGTTAACTGCCCTGATTGTTTACCCAATGTCTAGAGATTAAGTATTAATCAACAAACTCTGCCAGTCTAATTGTTACCTGAGGGCGGAGAATCATCAAACTGGAGTGGTTTGTAAGTGTCATGTCTACACCTACAAACAATGCAGATACTTAATTTGGTAGACTGGTCCTAGCCCCTGATTTAATTATGGGGCTTCCCAGAGTCCCATTACACCTGGGCTAATTAGCTGGGGGGCATGGGTTAATCTGTGTCTCCACGTTAGGGATTGGATACAGATAATTGTTCACCAATGGTCTGTATTCAATGTTAAGAATAGGGTTGCACAGGTATATAAACTGTGTCAACCCTACAGTTTTTAGTTGTGCTTCTGATTCCACCTGGAATGTCACCGGATTGATGGAGAATTGCTAGCTGATACTTCTCCATTCCCCAACCCTAAGTAAGTGTTACCTTCTTGCCTGTTAATTGTACTATATTGCTGTCTTCATCTTCTTTAAGGAATAAATTATATTTTATTATATCTAAGCCTCGTTCAGTTCAACACAGATATTTGGTGTTCATTATATCTTGTCATAAGCTACCGTGACAAGCTCTATAATTAACTGGTGGCAGCGGCGGGATTGAACTGAACCTGTATTACAGTGTACTGTAATTACCCTGTAATGTAGTGGGAACTAGAAGGGAATTGCGAGTTCCTGGGACTAAAGATATTGAACACACAGTAGTGCAACAGTTAACACAAGTTGTAACACCCCCTCACTGCTGCGACCGCGAACCATGAGCGAGGCGGAAGGCTCATCCAACATGAGGACCCGAGCTCAGCTGAAGGACAAGTGCCGTGAATATGGACTGCCCTATGAGAACCAGGAGGTCGCGACATGGTTGACGCAATCGGTAACTATGAAGCCAGGCTTGCAAAGCCTCAGTATACAGCTCAGCTTGCCTTTATACAGCCACCCGGAGATCAGGGAAGGAACCCAGTGCCGGGGCGGTGGAATCTCGGGGAGGGAACGAGTGCACCTCCCGGGAGCAGTGCAACAGGAGGGGTACTGGTTGCTGCGGCTACCAGTCCGTTCACCCCTGAAATGTTGGCACTGATTACTGCATGGGGAGACAGAGGGACACCGGAGGAGTGGCTGCAGTTTATCACTATGCCAGTGAACAGACCCGCTTATTGCCCCCCTGTCCAACCCAACACAGATGAACTCAAACTGGATCAGCACAGTCTCACCAAGTTCGTGGAAGGTACTAATCAGATAGACAGTTTTCTAAAGAACTTTGAGACACAGTGTCGGCTGTACAAAGTGCTTCCCCAGCATAGGGTTGCACGCTTGGACCCCTTAATGTCCGGATTGGCTAAGCAGACGATGATGGCGCTTCCAGATGAGTATGCTGATGACTATGACCACCTGAAAGTTCTGTTATTGTTTCAGTACGGTTTTACCCCTGAAGCCTACCGGGGTAAATTCCGGCAGGAAGAGAGGCAGCCCCAGGAGTCCTATGTTACCTACGTGACCCGCATGGCTTTGTACGGGATACGTTGGGTGGAGGGCTATGAGGCACGGACTTACCAACGCCTGCTGGACCTCATCTTTCAGGAGCAGCTCTTTTTGGATTGGGGGGAGGGCCAGGGTGTGCGGGAGGTGGGGGTTTTACCCGGTTTGGATGCTGAAGTTCTTCTTGGCAATGATCTGGGTCCGATGACCTGCACCTACGACCGAGTGCCCAAACCCGCTGCAGTGGCGGCGGTTACCTGGAGCCAGACAGCGGCAATGGCGGCGGCGCCAGTCCCCCAGCCTTTGGGATCAATGTTAGCGGAGGGCGCAGAGGAGCCCGGGGAGGTAAGTCAGGATCAGTTGCAATCACAGACTGACTTACTGTTCCCCCTCACCCTTCCCCATTCTCCGGACAATGACATGACTGGGGGGTGGCCAGATTTAGGAGCCCAGTTTAGGGAGGCAGTGAAGACAGACCCTACCCTGGCCAGCGTGAGACTTCGGGCGTCCGAATCTCAGGCAGCGGAAGGCACTGAGCACTGCCTATGGTATAAGGGACTCCTATATAGAGAAGAAGGGAACCCAGGGATAGAGGAGGGATTGACCAGTAAGCGACAGCTAGTAGTGCCCCAGGGGTACCGGCAGCAACTGTTACGGGTAGCTCACTCTATTCCGTTAGCGGGACATCAGGGGGTCAACAGAACGCGAGCCCGGTTATTACAGCGTTACTACTGGCCGGGGGCATCTCGAGATGTGGGCAATTTCTGCCGCTCTTGTGATGCCTGCCAGCGAGTGGGTAAGGCGGGCGACCGTGTGAAGGCACCACTAAAACCCCTACCGATAATAGGGGAACCCTTCCAGAAAGTAGCGATGGATCTTGTAGGACCCCTTATGATTCCTAGCAGGTCAGGGAAGCGCTACATCCTCACGGTGGTGGATTTTGCCACCCGGTACGCTGAGGCGGTAGCGCTTGACACCATAGATGCCAAGACAGTGGCAGCAGCTTTGCTGAACATTTTTACTAGGGTAGGTTTCCCTAGTGAGGTCTTAACCGATCAGGGGTCGCAGTTCATGAGTGGACTGTTACATTGTCTCTGGGATGCATGCGGTGTACAGCACCGGCGCACTACCCCTTACCATCCCCAGACAAACAGATTAGAGGCGGAGGGGAAAGACTGGGAGATTCATTTACAGCACTTGCTGTTTGCCTACCGAGAGGAACCGCAGGAATCTACAGGCTTCTCCCCCTTCGAGCTACTATATGCCCGCAGGGTACGTGGACCTCTGGACCTATTCCGTGAGGGATGGGAAGGGGAGGTGCTTGTTCTCAAACCCACTCGGGAGAACAAGTTGATGGCTGCCTGGTCGGGACCGTACCCGGTTATCCGAAAGGTGAATGAGTACAACTACGTTGTACAGGTAGAGCCTGAGAGGCACAAGACATATCACATTAACATGTTGAAAGAGTACAGAGCACCGAGTATGGGAGCAGTGATGGACATTTGTTGCCCACTGCTGGAGGATCCGGCGAGCAATGCTCTGCCTGATCTCCTAGGGGAGGCTAGGCAGGGAAACACTGTGGAGCAGGTAGAGATAGGGGCACAGTTGAGTGCTAGGCAGTAGCTAGAAGCCAGGGACATGCTAGCTAAATATAGGGCCCTCTTCACTGACATGCCAGGGACCACACATCTCACAAAACACCCAGTGCACACAGGGGACCTGCAGCCTCTGCATAAGCACGCTTATAGAGTGTCAGCAGAGGTCAATACCAGTATGGAAAGGGAGATACAGGAGATGCTGACCCTAGGGGTAATTACTCCGTCCCAGAGTCTTTGGGCAAGCCCGGTAGTTCTAGTCCCTAAGAAGGACAAGACCACCCGGTTTTGTGTGGACTACCGCTTGCTCAACGCTGGAACGGCCTACCCCATGCCCCGCATGGATGAGTTACTGGATGAACTCGTGGGGGCAAAGTATCTGACCACTATGGACTTGAGCAAAGGCTATTGGCAAATCCCCCTGACCCTGGAAGCTAGGGAAAAGTCAGCATTCATCACTCCAAGTGGCCTCTATGAGTTTTTAGTGATGCCATTTGGGATGAAGAATGCCCCGGCTACCTTCCAACGCCTGGTCAATAGGTTACTGGAAGGGATGCAGAGCTATGCCAGGGCTTACTTAGATGACATTGCTGTCTTTAGTAATTCCTGGGACTCCCATTTAGGACATGTAGCTGCGGTGCTAGATAGGATCAGGGAGGCTGGGCTTACCTTGAAACCCACTAATTGTATGGTAGGGATGGCAGAGGTCTTGTACTTAGGGCACAGGGTGGGTGGAGGGCACCTCAAACAAGAGCCAGCCAAGGTAGAAGTCATAGTTCAGTGGCCTGTTCCAAAAACCAAGAAACAGGTCATGGCATTTTTGGGCATCGCAGGGTACTATAGGAAGTTTGTCCCACAGTACAGCGCCGTGGCAAAACCCCTGACTGATTTGACTAAGAAGCAACTGCCTGTGCTTATCACCTGGACTCCTGCCTGTGAAACTGCTTTCCAGGCACTGAAAACTGCGCTTGCTGGGGCCCCCATACTCGCTGCCCCAGACGATACCAAACATTTCCTCATACAGACTGATGCCTCGGACTATGGCATTGGGGCTGTGTTGAGCCAAGTGGGGGACGACGGTAGAGAGCACCCTGTGGTGTACCTCAGCCGAAAATTACTCCCCAGAGAGGTGGCCTATGCCACCATTGAGAAAGAGTGCTTGGCCATTGTGTGGGCACTCAAAAAACTGCTGGGGGTATTTGACTTAAAAGGGGTCCCGCTAAGCCGGCGACCCTCAGTCTAGCAGAAGTGTCAGGGATGAAAAGCCCCAGAGCACCAAACTATAAACATGTCCGGAATTCTGAAAAGTACCAGATTCTGGGCCATTGACACCGTAGGGCCAAACCCCAGACTCAGGGACGCCAAAAAGAGGGTGTATCTCAGGTATGCAAAGTTGCATAGGTGTCAAGCTTACACATGCGCCTTGCTAACCGGAAAGCCTTTTTGCCCGGTTTTGACAACTGCGGCCAAAACGGTGATTGGTAGGTTAAGAAATCACATGGCGGGGATTGGGTGTACATGTTAAGGATACCCTGGATCAGCCTATAACTGTGCCCCCCGGACTATCCTCAGTGTGATCCAGATTTGATTCATGATGTAACTACGCTTTACACAGGATTTCATTCAAGCACTGTGGTAGCGGTTCCAAAAGAGAAGGGGTTAATAACATCGCAACTAGGGATTTACGGAATTCGTTAGCCCTGGTGACTCCCGAACGAATTCTAACGAAGTTCTACGAAATTCTTTGATTTAGCCAAGTTATTAGATCGGCAAGTTGTGATCTAGCAAAAGTGGACTTTTAACAGAGACTGCATTTCTTGCGCTTTCTCGCAAAGGACAATTTATTTTGTTTCCCCATCCCAGTAAGTGTTGTTTTAAGTGTATTCTTAAGTTGTCGTGTGTTTGTCTATCAAGGAAATAAATCACAATTTATTTTGCGCCTTGTTCTGTTCAATCGAGTACCCAGAAATATAAAAGTGTTGGCAAAGTTGTGCCCACCGTGACTATATAATATTGGATAAAGGATTCTCTAAGGACCCGGCCAAACTCAAGGTCATATTAGAATGGCCACAACCCACGTCCTTGAAAGCCATCCAGCGATTCCTGGGATTCGCAAACTATTAGCAGAAATTCATCAAGAACTTTTCTTCTACTGTGGCTCCCATCACACTTCTGACAAAGAAAGGAGCGAACACGACAGTCTGGCCACCTAAAGCACTTCTAGCCTTTGAGACCCATAAAAGGACATTCTCCTCCGCCCACACCCTACGCCACCCAGATCTCAGACTTCCCTTTACCCTAGAGGTTGACGCTTCGGATATCGGTGCTGGCGCCATCCTTTCTCAAAGGCAATCCCTACAGGATAAGCTCCAACCCTGCAGGTTTTTCTCAAAAAAAATTCTCCAGCAGAACAAAATTATGATGTCGGCAATAGAGAACTCCTGGCCATCAAACTCGCCCTACAGGAATGGAGACATGTCTTGGAAGGTTACTGAAAACCCCATTTCAATCCTTACCGACCATCAAAATCTGTTGTATATAGAGAGGTGGTCTCTTTTCTTTTCTAGGATCAATTATTTGATATCTTTCATCCCCGGGTCGAAGAATCAAAAAGCGGATGTGCTCTCACGGCAATTCATGGTCGAAGACAAATCCGAGGTGGTTTCTGAAACGATTCTACCCTCCAAATACGTCATTTCGGCCAACTCTTTCAATGTCTTGGATAAGGTTCTGGCAGCACAGGTTAATCTTCCCAGAGATCTCAAGGTGCCAGAGGGTCGTTTGTATGCTGCTCCATGCTTCCAAATGAAGATACTAGAGTGGGGTCACTCATCCAATAAGGCCAGTCATCCAGGTACCAAGAGGACTTCCGACCTCATCAAACAAACCTTTTGGTGGCCCAGCATGCTGAGAGACATGGAAGAGTTCATCAAATCCTGCCCAACTTGTGCCCAGGTCAAGACGACTTGCAGCAAACTGCCAGATCTTTTACAGCCATTACCCATTCCGGAACGCCCATGGAGCCACCTATCAATTGATTGCATTGGAGAACTTCCCACTTCTAGAGGGATGAACACTATCCTGGTGGTCGTGGATAGGTTTTCCAAGCAGGTCCATTTTATTCCCCTCATAGGGTTAGTAGATAGGTGAGAGAGAGAGAACCCAGTTTAGCACTCAGGTTCACGCTCTGAAGATAAGTGAATGGTTTAAAACATAATCTTTATTAATAACAATATATATAAAAAAATGGTTGATAGAACGACGTACTGAAGGTAGGTAGATCCTGAATAAAATAGCCGTGTTGGCTCCGGATCAAGCTTATAAATGTACCAGAAGTTTTAATAAACGACTGGTATCATGTTGACACAGAATTCCTGATGTGGACCTGTGTGGAGAGTGAGTACTCCAGGTGTGTCCGGTTATGTACTGAGTCTACAAGTCACAAAGTTGGTATCTCAATCCTAATAGGTGATAGTAGATGTGACTTATAGCAGCTAACATACATAAGGAGCAAATATACTATGTACATCAGTTGTAATTTATTCATACAGTTATGCTCCCCTGTGTAGGTCTGTATATCCACATTAGCGTCAGAATGACCCCAGGTGACCCACTGGGAATGATATCCAGGGGTGTAATGACCTATATAACCTGCGTAGTCCTAGTCATAGGTAAGTAGCTTGACTAGTATCCTGGGGGGTACGATGGGGTTCCAATACAGGAGACACTATTTGTGGGAGACAGACTAGTACCATATACTTGTATCAGAGGGTGAAATAATAGCAGAGACTGAATGGTAAACCTCTTTGCTGCTGTGTAAAGTGACAAGCACAGCAAGGCAGCTACAGTGTTGCTACAAGTGAGGTTTCTCAGGGCATAATCGTATCGGAACACTGTCCCTGTAAACACTGATAAACGAGGATGATTGTGACCATCGGGGCACTTATATCCTATATATATCTGCACGAGCAGACTGCCGCATCAACTCGCGTTGTTGGTTTTATGCGGAGGCAGTAACTGATCTGCGCGTGCACGTGTCTGGAATGAGCCGACGCGCGCGTTTCGCGAGAGCTTTGTCAAGGCGAATGGTAAGTATCATACGGTTACCCAATTTTGCCACCTTGGCAGATGTCTTCGTCAAAGAGATTTTCCGCCTCCACGGGGTCCCATTGAACATTGTTTCCGACTGAGGCTCGCAGTTTATCTCTAAGTTCTGGCGAGCCTTCGCCCAAAGGACATCACCCTTCACTTTTCTTCAGGGTACCACCCTCAAACAAACGGGCAGACCGAGAGAACAAACCAAACACTGGAGCAATACCTGCGCTGCTTTGTCTCCGATAGTAAGGATAATTGGGCTGACCTCCTCACTTGGGCAGAGTTTGCCCACAACTCTTTAAAAAAACAGTTCCACACAGGAATCTCCGTTTTTTTGTAAATTACGGCTTCCATTAAGTACGACTTCCGATTTCTACAATCCCACCCGAGATCCCGGCAGCAGACGACCGTATTCAAATCCTACTGGAATCTTGGAGGAAGATCCAAAAGGCACTGGCAGAGGCAATTCATAGACAAAAGGCACACGCGGACCGTCACCGCTGAGAGGTGCCTGATTATAAGCCAGGGGACAAGGTATGGCTCTCATCAAAAAACATCAGGCTGAAAGCTCCAAGCCTGAAACTAGCCCCCAGATACCTGGATCCTTTTAACATCTCGGAACGGATTAATCCTGCTGCATATCATCTCCAAATTCCTCCATCTATAAAGATTCCACCAGTCTTTCATACCTCCCTCAAGAAACCCATGTCCCAGAACCCGAGCTTCCATAAAACAAATACGATTCCCAAACCCGTGATAAAACAGGGCCAAAATGAATACGAAGTCTAATCCATTAGAGATTCAAGAAACTCGAGGGGATCTGTTCAGTATTTGATCCACTGGAGGGGTTTTGGACCTGAGGAAAGATCTTGGTTACCCCATCAGCAGATACACGCCCCCAGGTTATTGAAACTCTTTCATACTAGGCATTCCCACAAGCCATATTGGAGCCGTCCTGAGGCTGCACCTCAAGGGGGGGTACTGTAAGGGATCTGGAAGCCTCCTCCCTTACCTACAGCCGCTCGCCACCCAGGTGATGCTCCTCTGACAGCACGGACCTCCTCCCTGCAGGGCAGACTCGTGCATTCTGTGCTACGCGCACAGCCCAGGACTCTTCAGCCTCTTGGCTGAGCATAGTTTCATGGTCCCTCCATGTTTCGTCTCCTCTGCCTCACCTTGTGCTTTAACCTTGTTATCTCCGCTCGTGTACCGACACGGGCTTGGCTTTAGGACCCCTCTTTGGATTTCGACCCCGGCTTGCCCTTGACCATCCGCTACTCTCCAATCGTCGATCACGGCTCTCGGACTACTACCTTCCCCCTGGCTCCTACCCACGACCTTGGCTCTTGGACTACGACCTCTCTCTCGGTTTCGCCCAAGGATTTGGCAAGTACCATACCATTACCTTCTCCCACCCGCACCCGGCAATCTCAAACCATCCGCCTACCAGGCCTGCTCCTGTTGCCGTGGGTGCGTGGTGTCTATATCCCCACCTCAGTACCGGGATCCGGTCTAGTTCGTGGTGAGCGCCGCCAGACATTATGCTCAGCCCAACGAACATGGATCCCGCTGAGGCAGAACAGCCAAGCCCCCTAGACTGACTCTACCGGTTGGAAAAGCTAGTCTCTTCTCTTACCTCTGAAATCTACAAGTTGGTTCTTTCACAGCACCCACCTTCTCCCGCTGCTGCGAGCGCAGCAGCTCAACCTCCTCCGGACTCTCCTCCATCCTTGAAGCCACAGCTACCTACCCCAAACCACTACGCAGGAGATCCCCACAAATGTAGAGGATTCATCAACCAGTGTGAGGACCTCATCTCTGTGTGTATCCGCATGGATCAGCGCCTCCAAGAAAGGAAGGTTGAACGCTCGCTTCGTCGCTCTGTTCCTACTAGATCCACTAGTCGCAGCCTGGTTCCACATGTCCCTCCATCTCCCGACGTTCCCGAACCTATGTAACTGGGAAGTCACCGCTTGTCCGTGACAGAGAGACAGCGCTGGCGGGACGTCGGCTTATGCCACTACTGTGGTCATCCTGGACATTGTTACGCTTGTGCTCCTACAAACAAGCCGAGAGAAGGGAAGGGACCCGATAGCGAGGTGGGGAAGCCACAGGAGACACGAAAAAGGAGTAAGTTGCACAGTAACGGTGCACATAGTCTCGTGAGCGCGCCGCGCGCACGAGAATGTGCAACACGTCCGGAGGAGCAGAGCCAAGCTCCGTGACACGACTAGCCCAGCTGCCAGTGCGCGCATGCTCTGGCAGCAGAGCGGGGATGCGTGCGTTCTCAGGCACCAACGCGGGGGTGTGAGTTTAACACTAGTGAAGAGCATGGGAGGATAGAGTCCAGAAACAGAAGGGTGCAGCAACACTAAATATAAAGAAAGGGTTCTTAGTTTAATCCTTTGGCCAAAGAATTATAAGCCTGCTACCACGTCAAGGTAAACCCTAATCAGCAGGTCCTACACTACCCGCACATTAAACTAACCTCAGAAATAGAATGAGTGACTGTCCCAGTCTTCCGGAATCCAAAGGAGATGAGTAAGTGTCCCAGAGGAAGTCCAGGCAGGAACAGCATGTGATGGCAGGCACACGAAGAATAGAGTACTGAGGTAATACTACGCAGGACCCAGGGCAGGTAGCAACTGACAGTATTTAAAGGCAGCGGCAGCTATTAGCAATGAGGAAGTCAGAAAGAGGCTTACTTCCTGTCAGGAGGAAGAGGGCAGGATTTGCCAGAAAGCAAGATGGCGTCGCTTGCCTCAGAATACTTTAAGACACAGAGGAACTTGACTCGCAGCTAGAGGGTGGCGCACGCCACACAGAGAGACATACTCTCAGCTAGAGGGTGGCGCACGCCATACAGGGAGACATCAGAGAATCTTGACTCGCAACTAGAGGGCGGCGCACGCCGTCACATGTACGTGCCACGCGTGAATGCGCGACATGACCAGGGGCTGGCCGGGCTCCATGGTACGAGAAGAAAAACCGCGGGTGCGTGAATGTTCTATAAAGAGAGCGGGAACTGAGATGTGCCAGGTAAGGAGGGAACACGACGCAGGGGGCGAGTTCTCCGATTCCTTACAGTACCCCCCCTCCCTTTAGGATCAAAATCTGAGCGATCCTTACTAGACTAGGGGGGATTTATTCCAGGGAGAGTTCTTACCAAAGGCGGCAGGCACAGCTGGGTTCTGGAAGATTACAATGGCAGTCAGGCCGGAGTCCAGACTGCTGTAGGGACAGGAACTAGAAACAGCACGGCCTGGATACTCCCGGGGACGCACTCATGGTCCGTGACTCAAGGCGCCCTCCTGGAGTATGAGGAAAAAAAATTCTGGAGAGAAGAAAGCAGAGAAATTCAGATTTCCCAATAGTGAAGGGGTTCAGGAACAGCAGACAAGGCGGGGCCAACTCTGGGGGTCCGTTTGTTTTTTGGCCGAGCATAATGTTACGGTTATGCTCCTACACACAAGCCGAGAGAAGGGAAGGGACCCGTTGCGAGGTGGGGAAGCCGCAGGAGACATGAAAAAGGAGTAAGTTGCTGCGCAGCTGGGGAACGGTGCACGTAGTCATGTGAGTGCACCGCACGCAGGAAAATGCGCAACATGTCCAGAGGAGCAGAGCCAAGCTCCGTGACACGACTAGCCCAGCTGCAAGTGCGCGCATGCTCTGGCAGCAGAGCGGGGATGCGTGCGCTCTCAGGCACCAACGCGGGGGTGTGATTTTACCACTAGTGAGGAGCAAGGGAGGATAGAGTCCAGAAACAGAAGGGTGCAGCAACACTAAATATAAAGAAAGGGTTCTTAGTTTAATCCTTTGGCCAAAGAATTATAAGCCTGCTACCACGTCAAGGTAAACCCTAATCAGCAGGTCCTACACTACCCGCACGTTAAACTAACTCTCAGCTAGAGGGTGGCGCACGCCATACAGGGAGACATCAGAGAATCTTGACTCGCAACTAGAGGGCGGCGCACGCCGTCACATGTACGCGCCACGCGTGAATGCGCGACATGACCGGGGGCTGGCCGGGCTCCGTGGTACGAGTAGAGGAACCGCGGGTGCGTGAATGTTCTATAAAGAGAGCGGGAACTGAGATGTGCCAGGTAAGGAGGGAACACGACGCAGGGGGCAAGTTCTCCGATTCCTTACAGTACCCCCCCTCCCTTTAGGATCAAAATCTGAGCGATCCTTACTAGACTAGGGGGGATTTATTCCAGGGAGAGTTCTTACCAAAGGCGGCAGGCACAGCTGGGTTCTGGAAGATTACAAGGGCAGTCAGGCCGGAGTCCAGACTGCTGTAGGGACAGGAACTAGAAACAGCACGGCCTGGATACTCCCGGGGACGCACTCATGGTCCGTGACTCAAGGCGCCCTCCTGGAGTATGAGGAAAAAAAATTCTGGAGAGAAGAAAGCAGAGAAATTCAGATTTCCCAATAGTGAAGGGGTTCAGGAACAGCAGACAAGGCGGGGCCAACTCTGGGGGTCCGTTTGTTTTTTGGCCGAGCATAATGTTACGGTTATGCTCCTACACACAAGCCGAGAGTAGGGAAGGGACCCGTTGCGAGGTGGTGAAGCCGCAGGAGACATGAAAAAGGAGTAAGTTGCTGCGCAGCTGGGGAACGGTGCACGTAGTCATGTGAGTGCACCGCACGCAGGAAAATGCGCAACATGTCCAGAGGAGCAGAGCCAAGCTCCGTGACACGACTAGCCCAGCTGCAAGTGCGCGCATGCTCTGGCAGCAGAGCGGGGATGCGTGCGCTCTCAGGCACCAACGCGGGGGTGTGATTTTACCACTAGTGAGGAGCAAGGGAGGATAGAGTCCAGAAACAGAAGGGTGCAGCAACACTAAATATAAAGAAAGGGTTCTTAGTTTAATCCTTTGGCCAAAGAATTATAAGCCTGCTACCACGTCAAGGTAAACCCTAATCAGCAGGTCCTACACTACCCGCACGTTAAACTAACTCTCAGCTAGAGGGTGGCGCACGCCATACAGGGAGACATCAGAGAATCTTGACTCGCAACTAGAGGGCGGCGCACGCCGTCACATGTACGCGCCACGCGTGAATGCGCGACATGACCGGGGGCTGGCCGGGCTCCGTGGTACGAGTAGAGGAACCGCGGGTGCGTGAATGTTCTATAAAGAGAGCGGGAACTGAGATGTGCCAGGTAAGGAGGGAACACGACGCAGGGGGCAAGTTCTCCGATTCCTTACAGTACCCCCCCTCCCTTTAGGATCAAAATCTGAGCGATCCTTACTAGACTAGGGGGGATTTATTCCAGGGAGAGTTCTTACCAAAGGCGGCAGGCACAGCTGGGTTCTGGAAGATTACAAGGGCAGTCAGGCCGGAGTCCAGACTGCTGTAGGGACAGGAACTAGAAACAGCACGGCCTGGATACTCCCGGGGACGGCACTCATGGTCCGTGACTCAAGGCGCCCTCCTGGAGTATGAGGAAAAAAAATTCTGGAGAGAAGAAAGCAGAGAAATTCAGATTTCCCAATGGTGAAGGGGTTCAGGAACAGCAGACAAGGCGGGGCAAACTCTGGGGGTCCATTTGTTTTTTGGCCGAGCATAATGTTACGGTTATGCTCCTACACACAAGCCGAGAGAAGGGAAGGGAGACATACAGAGAGACATACTCTCAGCTAGAGGGTGGCGCACACCATACAGGGAGACATCAGAGAATCTTGACTCGCAACTAGAGGGCGGCGCACGCCGTCATATGTACGCGCCACGCGTGAATGCGCGCCATGACCGGGGGCTGGCCGGGCTCAGGAACAGCAGACAAGGTGGGGCCAACTCTGGGGGTCCGTTTGTTTTTTGGCCGAGCATAATGTTACGGTTATGCTCCTACACACAAGCCGAGAGAAGGGAAGGGACCCGTTGCGAGGTGGGGAAGCCGCAGGAGACATGAAAAAGGAGTAAGTTGCTGCGCAGCTGGGGAACGGTGCACGTAGTCATGTGAGTGCACCGCACGCAGGAAAATGCGCAACATGTCCAGAGGAGCAGAGCCAAGCTCCGTGACACGACTAGCCCAGCTGCAAGTGCGTGCATGCTCTGGCAGCAGAGCGGGGATGCGTGCGCTCTCAGGCACCAACGCGGGGGTGTGATTTTGCCACTAGTGAGGAGCAAGGGAGGATAGAGTCCAGAAACAGAAGGGTGCAGCAACACTAAATATAAAGAAAGGGTTTTTAGTTTAATCCTTTGGCCAAAGAATTATAAGCCTGCTACCACGTCAAGGTAAACCCTAATCAGCAGGTCCTACACTACCCGCACGTTAAACTAACTCTCAGCTAGAGGGTGGCGCACGCCATACAGGGAGACATCAGAGAATCTTGACTCGCAACTAGAGGGCGGCGCACGCCGTCACATGTACGTGCCACGCGTGAATGCGCGACATGACCGGGGGCTGGCCGGGCTCCGTGGTACGAGTAGAGGAACCGCGGGTGCGTGAATGTTCTATAAAGAGAGCGGGAACTGAGATGTGCCAGGTAAGGAGGGAACACGACGCAGGGGGCGAGTTCTCCGATTCCTTACAGTACCCCCCCTCCCTTTAGGATCAAAATCTGAGCGATCCTTACTAGACTAGGGGGGATTTATTCCAGGGACAGTTCTTACCAAAGGCGGCAGGCACAGCTGGGTTCTGGAAGATTACAAGGGCAGTCAGGCCGGAGTCCAGACAGCTGTAGGGACAGGAACTAGAAACAGCACGGCCTGGATACTCCCGGGGACGGCACTCATGGTCCGTGACTCAAGGCGCCCTCCTGGAGTATGAGGGAAAAAAATTCTGGAGAGAAGAAAGCAGAGAAATTCAGATTTCCCAATGGTGAAGGGGTTCAGGAACAGCAGACAAGGCGGGGCAAACTCTGGGGGTCCATTTGTTTTTTGGCCGAGCATAATGTTACGGTTATGCTCCTACACACAAGCCGAGAGAAGGGAAGGGACCCGTTGCGAGGTGGGGAAGCCGCAGGAGACATGAAAAAGGAGTAAGTTGCTGCGCAGCTGGGGAACGGTGCACGTAGTCATGTGAGTGCACCGCACGCAGGAAAATGCGCAACATGTCCAGAGGAGCAAAGCCAAGCTCCGTGACACGACTAGCCCAGCTGCAAGTGCGCGCATGCTCTGGCAGCAGAGCGGGGATGCGTGCGTTCTCAGGCACCAACGCGGGGGTGTGATTTTGCCACTAGTGAGGAGCAAGGGAGGATAGAGTCCAGAAAAAGAAGGGTGCAGCAACACTAAATATAAAGAAAGGGTTCTTAGTTTAATTCTTTGGCCAAAGAATTATAAGCCTGCTACCACGTCAAGGTAAACCCTAATCAGCAGGTCCTACACTACCCGCACGTTAAACTAACCTCAGAAGTAGAATGAGTGACTGTCCCAGTCTTCCGGAATCCAAAGGAGATGAGTAACTGTCCCAGAGGAAGTCCAGGCAGGAACAGCATGTGATGGCAGGCACACGAAGAATAGAGTACTAGGGTAATACTACGCAGGACCCAGGGCAGGTAGCAACTGACAGTATTTAAAGGCAGCGGCAGCTATTAGCAATGAGGAAGTCAGAAAGAGGCTTACTTCATGTAAGGAGGAAGAGGACATGATTTGCCAGAAAGCAAGATGGCGTAGCTTGCTTCAGAATACTTTAAGACACAGAGGATCTTGACTCGCAGCCAGAGGGTGGCGCACGCCACAAAGAGAGACGTACTCGCAGCTAGAGGGCGACGCACGACATACAGAGAGACATCAGAGAATCTTTACTCGCAGCTAGAGGGCGGCGCACGGCATCACATGTACGCGCCGCGCGTGAATGCGCGACGCGACCGGGGGCTCCGTGGTACGAGTAGAGGAACCGCGGGTGCGAGAATGCTCTATAAGGAGAGCGGGAACTGAGATGCGGCAGGTCAGGAGGGAACACACAGCAGGGGGCGAGTTCCCCGATTCCTTACAGACATCTGTTGGCAAACTGCCCTCTCCGGCCGGAAAATGCCAGAACCCAATGAGGTATAAGGGGATCACATTGGGTACCATCTCTCCTTCCCCTTCTCCCCAGGAAAAATTCCCAAACCGAATCATGCTGCCCATTCTGCTCTCTGGAGACAAATTCCAAATCTCTACTTCTGCATTTATCGATTCTGGTTCCGGTGGCAATTTTATTGATCAGGAATTCACCACAAAAAATAAGATTCCCCTTCTCTCCAATTGGAGACGATTCTACCCTCCAAATACGTCATTTCGGCCAACTCTTTCAATGTCTTGGATAAGGTTCTGGCAGCACAGGCTAATCTTTCCAGAGATCTCAAGGTGCCGGAGGGTCGTTTGTACGCTGCTCCACGCTTCCAAAGGAAATACTAGAGTGGGGTCACTCATCCAAGTCCGCCGGGCATCCTGGTAGCAAGAGGACCTCATCAAGCAAACCTTCTGGTGGCCCAGCATGCTGAGAGATATGGAAGAGTTCGTCAAATCCTGCCCAACTTGTGCCCAGGTCAAGACGACTCACAGCAAACCGCCAGGTCTTTTACAGCCATTACCCATTCCGGAACGCCCATGGAGCCACCTGTCAATGGATTTTATTGGAGAACTTCCCACTTGTAGAGGGATGAACACTATCCTGGTGGTCGTGGATAGGTTTTCAAAGCAGGCCCATTTTATTCCCCTCAAAGGGTTACCCAATTTTGCCACCTTGGCAGACTTCTTCGTCAAAGAGATTTTCTGCCTCCACGGGGTCCCACTGAATATTGTTTCCGACCGCGGCTCGCAGTTTATCTCTACGTTCTGGCGAGTCTTCACCCAAAGGATGGACATCACCCTTCACTTTTATTCAGGGTACCACCCTCAAACAAACTGGCAGACTGAGAGAACAAACCAAACACTGGAGCAATACCTGCGCTGCTTTGTCTCCGATAGTCAGGATAATTTGGCTGACCTCCTCCCTTGGGCAGAGTTTGCCCACAACTCTTTAAAGAACAGTTCCACACAGGAATCTCCGTTTTTTGTAAATTATGGCTTCCATCCAGTACGACTTCCGATTTCTTCAATCCCATCCGGGATCCCGGCAGCAGACGACCGTATTAAAATCCTACTGGAATCTTGGCGGAAGATCCAAAAGGCACTGGCAGAGGCGATTCGCAGACAAAAGGTACAAGTGGACCTTCACCACTTAGAGGTGCCTGATTATAAGCCAGGGGACAAGGTATGGCTCTCATCGAAAAACATTAGGCTGAAAGCTCCAAGCCTGAAACTAGCCCCCAGATACCTGGATCCTTTTACCATCTCGGAACGGATTAATCCTGCACATATCGTCTTCAAATTCCTCCATCTATGAAGATTCCATCAGTCTTTCATACCTCCCTCCTGAAACCCGTGTTCCAGAACCTGCGCTTCCATAAAACACCTACGATTGCCAGACCTGTGATGATACAGGGCCAAAAAGAATACGAAGTCCAATCCATTAAAGATTCAAGAAACTCGAGGGGATCCGTTCAGTATTTGGTCCACTGGAGGGGTTTTGGACCTGAGGAGAGATCTTGGATACCCCATCACCAGATACACGCCCCCAGGTTATTGAAACTCTTTCATGCTAGGCATCCCCAGAAGCCATATTGGAGCCGTCCTGAGGCCGCTCCTCAAGGGGGGGTACTGTAAGGGATCTGGGAGTGCCCCGCTCCAAGATGCCTCCTCTCTTACCTACAGCCGCTCGCCACCCAGCTGATGCTCCTCCGACAGCACAGACCTCCTCCCTGCAGGGCAGACTCGTGCATTCTGTGCTACGTGCACAGCCCAGGAATCTTCTGCCTCCGCGCGGGACTTAGCTCCGTCCCCTTCTGTGATGCGTACCCGCTTGTAAGGAATCCACTACTGGCTTTGACTGCAGCCTTGCAGACCTGTGCAGTTGCAAGCTTCCTCTGGCAATCTATGGCACAGGTGCTGCCTCTCATTGCAGCTTCTGCCCTGTGCTCTTTCATTGGAGGAATTCTCACACACCCTCCTCCTGTGATTGGATCTCCGCCCTTTATATTCTAGGCGTTGGCTCTGAACCAGCGCCGAGCATAACTATTCCTACCTCTATGTTACTGTCTCTGCCACAAACCACCCCAGGCCTCTCTCCTAGCGTTCTTACCTTCCAAGTTCCTGAGTATCCAGAGGCCTGGTCCTGGACGTCTGTGCTGAAGCGTTGTTGCCAGCACTGGCCTGCTGCTATCTCCTTGCAGTGGCCTACCCCGGACGTCTGTGCTGAAGCGTTGATGCCAGCACTGGTAACTGCTGCATTCCCTCCTAGCAGTGGCTACCCTTCCTGTCCTGTGGCCTGCCGCTATTCTCCTGTAGTGGCCTATCCTGGACGCCTGTGCTGAAGCGTTGATGCCAGCACTGGTAACTGCTGCATTCCCTCCTAGCAGTGGCTACCCTTCCTGTCCTGCGGCCTGCTGCTATTCTCCTGCAGTAGCCTACCCTGGACGCCTGTGCTGAAGCGTTGATGCCAGCACTGGTAACTGCTGCATTCCCTCCTAGCAGTGGCTACCCATCCTTTCCTGCGGCCTGCTGCGATCCTCTTGCAGTGGCCTGCCTTGGACTTCTGCGCTGAAGCGTTGGTTCTTCCCGACGCTGCCCTGCGGTGAACTTCGGCCAGCCTGCTGTCTCCTCCTGCTGAGATCGGCGTCATGGGCCGAGGCCGCTCCTCGCGCAGAAGCCACCCCCGCGCTCACGCTCCTAAGCTGAAGCGGGGTACTCCTGATTTCCTGTTGCCGAACTCCTGCTTCATTAACGACGATGCTGCCTTCTCCAATCCTGACCCTGCGATGTACGACTACGAACTGCGCACTCCGGATCAGTCTGCGTGGACTAAGGTCGGTGATTATATTACCCCACCTCAGCCCCGCGGTCCGGTCCCGGTTTGTGGCGAGCATCGGCGTAACAGTATGCTCGGCCCATTAAAACCGGACCGCGCCGTGGCGGGGGATGGTAAATGTTTAACTGTACCTATGTCCCAGGCTGCGGACCAGTCCCTGTTTGAAAAACAGTATCTGTTTGAAAGACTGCCTCCACCTAATCTTGCCTGTATGTATGAAGGGTTAACCCCTGCAGAAAGACTAACTCGTAAAGAAATACTTACACGGTCTCAGGAATGTAGACAGGTGAAGAAGATGTTACAAGCCCAGTACTCCCAACTACTCCTTCTTACTGTATGTCTACTCCAGGTCTTGAACCTGCGGATTTTGTGGTACCGGCTCAAGCCATAGACACCACCCTTAAATTATTCCTGGATTTTGACAAAAACATAAGCGAGCGTGAACCTCTACTTGCTGCCCACGCGCAGACTATTCACAAACCCTTTTCTGTTAGTTCTGTTGCTAAACCTGTGGGGGTACCTCTCTCTCCTAAGAATGGTCAAACCATTTCTCTGTCGCTGCCCACTAAGGAAGAAGCTGCCACGCTCCCTAATCCCGAGTTAACCTCCCTAAATTCTGTCCCTGAGGTTATTTCGGTCTTAACCCCTGCTAGTCAGGCTTATGCGTCCCCCACTGTAAATCCCTGCAGTACCCAGGTCAGTGTGTCTTCCCTAGCACCAGAGAATGAATCCTGTTTGCCCTCTTTTCCTAACCCAAAAATTCTAAGCTCTGTTTCCGAGGTTTTTTCTGTATTAACCCCTGCTAGTCTGCTCTGTGAGGTCCCTACTGCTAACCCTAGTATTCCGCAGTCTAATGATAGGTCCCTAGGGCAAGAGGCAGAACCCCCTATGACCCCACTCTCGGAGACTAGCTTCTATTTCTCTGATTCTCAGGTACAGAGTAATTTAACCCTTGGGGTTTTTCCTATGTTAACCCCTGCAGGTCAGCCCTGTGAACCTTCCTTGGTAGATCCCTTTAGTTCGTCAGTCAGGGACACCTCCTTAGCCTCAGAGGATCAACCCCTTTTGTCCTCTGACTCGGCTAAAATTCTCGGGGCTATGCCCCCTGAACTTTCGGCAATAATACTGGCTCCAGTAAAAAGTATTCTGGAGCCGTTTGTTTCTCTAAACCTGTTCGCAGAATCCCTACTCCTAGGTATTTCACTCACCCCGTCTGCCACTCAGAGAGCTGAGACCCCTGCTTCTGAGCATAGACCCCTTTTCGTGGAATCTGTTGTCGTTTCTGATGTCCCAGACACTCTTTCCCAAATACCCACTTCAGAGGCCAGCACAGTCGTGGTTGCCCCAATTGCACTGTCTGAGTTCTCCTTTTCTCAAATCCTAGGGTTTAAAGCGAACAGTACATATTATGCTCCTTTCCAAGTGACCCCTACTGAGATCAGCGTATCTGCTGTTGCTCCCTCAGTACCATTAAAGTTAGGGCCCTTCTTTTTGAAGGATCAGGCTTTCAAGTTTGAGACTCCCTTTATCCCTGACTTTGTAAATCTGCAGTCCCTTCTCACTGTAGTTAAAAGTTCTCCAGCAGCCGCTGAGTTAAGCTTTGCCGCTGCAAAATCTTCTGTTATAGAAGCAACCTTGCCTAGCTTACTTCTGTCTGTCCTATCTGTGATGCCTATCACCTTTACTAAAATTTCTGTTTTGCAAGGTATTTCTCCTATTAAATCTGTGATACCTGCAATTCCTTTAATCAGTTCCAAAACCCCTGTCACTAAGTCTCCCATGGAGTCTGATGCCCTCACTAGGGATTCTCAGGGACCCAATTCTGTAACAAGCAAGATGTCCCTTGTGTCTGTTGGAGAGTTTACCCCAGTTTCTCTCACGGATCATGCCACAGCCTCCGGGATGATTAAAAATGACTTTAAGTCTGGGATGCCCATTCCTGCAATAATACTGTTTCACGCTGATTCGCCCACAGTATTCGGGGTATCCACTACTGACTGTATGTCTACTACCACGAACTCAGGGGTATCGCATTTGGAACTTTCCCTTTTTTCAGAAGATCCCGTCTTTAAAATGGACTTATTTTTCTCTGTGTCTTCCACAATACTTGGGGTACTTGCTATTGACTGTCCTGTCCCAAAACTAGGGTTACCTCTCAAAAAGGTGCCTGGAGCTACCGATGTTAAAAACCCTATGTTTAAAACAGTAACAATTTGCATTGCTTCTCCCACAGTATCATGTGAGACCTGGGTACCTGGGACCTCCACTCCGAAGCCAAGCTCTAGTTCTCTGTCTTCTTTCTCTGTGTTGGAGGCACCCAGCTTTAACCCCAAGACTTTTTTCCCTAAGGTTGATGCACCGCTTAACCGCCTGCCTTGTTTTTTGGATAAAATCTGTTTTCTCACCTTTCAAACAGACTCCTTACTCGCAGGTCTCTGTGCGGTGCCCAAAGTGCCCGTTCTGTATGGCAATTGGCCTCTCCCTAAGACGAAGACACCCTTACTGGACCTCGTCGCTTTACCTGAAGCGTCCGTTCCTGTTCTCTATGGGTCCACTATGGGTATAGACATGCTTATTATGTCCTTCGCCAAGGCCACAATTTCGGATTTGATTCTCTCTAAAGATCACAAACCAAAGGAAGCGGATCCTTCTTCAACTGCCAGTACCATGAGTTGCATACACACTGCTACAGACTCTCGCAAATTGCTTGGGATAGCAACCCTGCTTGGTATCAAAAGTACCGCTGCAATAGTGTGTAGTGTACCCTCCCACCCCATTCCCTTGCTAACCACCACCCGGAATTTCTTGGAAGCTAAAGACTCTCGCAACTTCCTCCGTGCTGATTTCACCAAAGACATTGCCTTCTCTGAAGGTCCCTCTGCCATTTTTGTCCGACAATCTGTGTCCTGTGTCCCGTACTCTTGGACTATTACTATGCACCGGACACCTTGCTACTGTCCTTCCGATGTTCCCATTCCGGAGCCCTCAGGTCCCATTGTCCATGTACCAAGAACTGCAGTACCACCGCTGTCTTTCATGGCACTCGCCAATGTACATCTGGATTGTGGACCTAATTCTCGCCGGAGACACTTCAGGAACAACTCAATGTCTCCCAGACCTATGAATGGTCCTGTTCACCCAGGCTTCTCACCCAGTGGTGGGGGTACTGTAAGGAATCCCAACAAACTATGGGCTTTCAATGCCACCTCTCGCCTAAGGAAGTTTAGGAACAATTCCATGTCCCCCAAATCTGTGATGGATCTTGTTCGTCCGGAGGTCTCACCTGAAGGGGGGGGTACTGTAAGGAATCCACTACTGGCTTTGACTGCAGCCTTGCAGACCTGTGCAGTTGCAAGCTTCCTCTGGCAATCTATGGCACAGGTGCTGCCTCTCATTGCAGCTTCTGCCCTGTGCTCTTTCATTGGAGGAATTCTCACACACCCTCCTCCTGTGATTGGATCTCCGCCCTTTATATTCTAGGCGTTGGCTCTGAACCAGCGCCGAGCATAACTATTCCTACCTCTATGTTACTGTCTCTGCCACAAACCACCCCAGGCCTCTCTCCTAGCGTTCTTACCTTCCAAGTTCCTGAGTATCCAGAGGCCTGGTCCTGGACGTCTGTGCTGAAGCGTTGTTGCCAGCACTGGCCTGCTGCTATCTCCTTGCAGTGGCCTACCCCGGACGTCTGTGCTGAAGCGTTGATGCCAGCACTGGTAACTGCTGCATTCCCTCCTAGCAGTGGCTACCCTTCCTGTCCTGTGGCCTGCCGCTATTCTCCTGTAGTGGCCTATCCTGGACGCCTGTGCTGAAGCGTTGATGCCAGCACTGGTAACTGCTGCATTCCCTCCTAGCAGTGGCTACCCTTCCTGTCCTGCGGCCTGCTGCTATTCTCCTGCAGTAGCCTACCCTGGACGCCTGTGCTGAAGCGTTGATGCCAGCACTGGTGTCTCCTCCTGCTGAGATCGGCGTCATGGGCCGAGGCCGCTCCTCGCGCAGAAGCCACCCCCGCGCTCACGCTCCTAAGCTGAAGCGGGGTACTCCTGATTTCCTGTTGCCGAACTCCTGCTTCATTAACGACGATGCTGCCTTCTCCAATCCTGACCCTGCGATGTACGACTACGAACTGCGCACTCCGGATCAGTCTGCGTGGACTAAGGTCGGTGATTATATAACCCCACCTCAGCCCCGCGGTCCGGTCCCGGTTTGTGGCGAGCATCGGCGTAACACCGCTCCCTCCACACAAGACGCGCGCAGGGGATGCACACACCGCTCCTAAGCTGCACACCCACACAATCAGTCCCAAAGCTGATTCCCCTGTCCTGACCTATCCCTGGCATCCTGTGGCTGCTCCTCCATTTCGCCCCTTTACCCAATTGGACCCTGATCAGCAGGCGGCCCAAGAAAGACCCACCAGATTGGAGGACCTCATCTCTGTGTGTATTCAGGTGGATCAGCGCCTCCAAGAAAGGAAGGTCGAACGCTTGCTTCCTCGCTCTGTTCCTACTAGGTCCACTAGTCGCAGCCTGGTTCCCTATGTCCCATCATCTCCCGACGATCCCGAACCTATGCAACTGGGAAGTCACCGCTTGTCCGCGACAAAGAGACAGCGCCGGCGGGACGGCTGCTTATGCAACTACTGTGATCATCCTGGACATCTGTTGTCAAACTGCCCTCTCCGGTTGGAAAACGCCAGAACCCAATGAGGTATAAGGGGATCACATTGGTTACCATCTCTCCTTCCCCTTCTCCCCAGGAAAAATTTCCAACCCGAATCATGCTGCCCATTCTGCTCTCCGGAGACAAATTCCAAATCTCTACTTCTGCATTTATCGATTCCGGTTCCGGTGGCAATTTTATTGATCAGGAATTCACCACAAAAAATAAGATTCCCCTTCTCTCCAAAGCAGTTCCCGTCGGGTTGGAAGCCATTGACGGATGTCACCTTCAACCTGCTTACATCTCTTTGGAGACTTGTGCCCTTTCCCTCAGTACTAAGGACGGCCATCAGGAAAATATCACCCTAGATGTAATCCATACCCCATCGTTTGAGGTGATACTGGGGCTCCCATGGTTGCAACTACACAACCCTCAGCTGGACTGGACCAACAAGAAATCCATACAGTGGAGCTCCCAGAGCGCCAAATCCTGTCTTCTTTCAAAACAACAGATCGGCAGGTTGAAGATACCTGAGGGGAAGAGAGCCTTGCTCCCAGTCGTTTACGCGGAATTCACAGACGTATTTGACAAGGTACGCTCCAAGATTCTTCCTCCCCACACACACAGTTTAATTGTCCCATCAACTTCTACCAGGTGCAGTCCTTCCCAAGGGCCGATCATACCCCTTTTCCATTCCCAAGACCGAAGCCATGTCTGAGTATATTCAGGAGAATCTGAAAAAAGGGTTTATCAGGAATTCCTCTTCTCCAGCCAGCGCTGGATGTTTCTTTGTAAAAAAGAAAGACGGCACCCTTCGCCCCTGTATAGACTATCGGGGTCTTAGTAAGAACACGGTAAAGAACCGCTACCCGCTTCCACTTATTTCTGAACTCTTTGACCGATTACAAGGGGCTACCATTTTTTCTAAACTCGATCTCAGGGGAGCCTATAACCTTAATCGTATTCGCCAAGGCGATGAATGGAAGACTGCTTTTAACACCTGGGATGGGCATTACGGATATCTTGTTATGTCTTTCGGTCTCTGTAATGCCCTCGCTGTCTTCCAGGAATTCGTTAATGAGATCTTTTGGGACCTCCTCAACACCTTCGTCATTATTTATCTTGATGATATTCTTATTTTTTCAAAATCTCTTGCAGACCATATCCAACACACCAAGCTGGTTTTGACACATCTTTGAGAATATTTCCTGTATGCCAAGTTGGATAAATGCTTATTCCACCAATCCTCTGTTGCCTTCCTAGGCTATATCATATCGGATAAAGGATTCTCCAAACTCAAGGCCAACTTAGAATGGCCACAACCCACGTCCTTGTGTCGGGAATCCACTCCTGGCTTTTTAGGATTATCCCTCATGGAACTTTCTGTACTACCTCATGTGTTCTCTCTGAATTTCACGTTGTCATCAACAAAGACTACAACGCTCCTATTGGACTTCCTTGCCTTGCCTGAGGTGCGCGTCCCTGCTTCTTGTGCTCTCACTCTGGACACGGGCATGCTTCTCTCTGCTTTTTCCTTCGTGCCTACTGCGTTCTATGTAGACGCCCAGACATCGGTCCTGATATTCTCTAAACCTCACCTACCTAGGGATGCTGACCTCCTATTGATTGCAGTGCCACTGCTTTTCCGTTTGAAAAAAGCGCTCATTGACAAACGCCCTTGGCGCAGTTCTACAACTATACCCAGAGGGTTCAGAAATAATTCCATGTCGCCCAGACGTCTGTGGGATCCTATCTCTGCTCGTCCAGAGGCCTCGCGTGAAGGGGTGGTAATGTCAGGAATCCACTCCTGGCTTTGGCTGGAGCCCTTCCATCCGGAGCTTTGCAGGTTCCAGACAATCTATTCCCTGCTTCTGCAATCACCTGCCTCTTGCTGCCTCCTGTGCAGCTCTGGCCTGATTGGCCTCCTGTCCTATTTAGTGCCTGCCCCACCCTCAGGAAGTTGTTGGACATAGACTTTGCAATCCAAGTTGCAAGTGACTGTGCTTGTCACAGACTCCCTGTTTGGCCTGCTAGGCCTCCTTGTGCCTGGTATCCTGCTTCCAGTCCCCTGCTTCACAAGGCCTTCTTGCTTAGCAGCCCTGGCGCTGCTTTCCTTGTTCCTGGCAGACTTCGCTGCCGCACTGAAGTGGCTACGCTGGTGTCCCCAGTGTTTCCTGTGGCGTGTCTGCACCCCTGGTTCCTGTGGCCTTCCTGTTGGCAGTCCTGTTCCCAGTGGTCTCCACCACTCTCGGCTGTACCCGGCTAGGGGGTGCCATTTTGTGCTGAAGCACTGGATTCTGCAGTCCCTGTTCCCATTGGTCTCCACCACTCTCGGCTGTACCCGGCTAGGGGGTGCCGTTCTGTGCTGAAGCACTGGATTTCCAGTTCCTGTTCCTATCCCTGAAGTACCTTCACCCAAGATTTCCTGTTGATGACCTCGGCTTGTTTCCTCAACCACCGCTCCTGTGCCGCCTGCCTTGACCCGTGCCTGGATAACGTTAACCCTACCTTCTCCAATCCTGACCTGGCTATGTCTGATTATGGAATCCGCACTCCGGACCTGACTCTGTGGCCTAAGGTCGGTGTTTATATATCCCCACCTCAGCCCCGCGGTCCGGTACCAGTTTGTGGCAAGCACGTACGTTACACCTTGAAAGCCATCCAGCGATTCCTGGGATTTGCAAACTATAATCGGAAATTCATCAAGAACTTCTCTTCTACTGTGGCTCCCATCACACTTCTGACAAAGAAAGGAGTGAACACAGCAGTCTGGCCACCTAAAGCACTTCTAGCCTTTGAGACCCTTAAAAGAACATTCTCCACCGACCCCATCCTACGCCACCCAGATCTCAGACTTCCCTTTACCCTAGAGGTTGACGCTTCGGATATCGGTGCTGGCGCCATCCTTTCTCAAAGGCCATCCCTACAGGATAAGCTCCAACCCTGCGGGTTTTTCTCAAAAAAAAAAAAATCTCCAGCAGAACAAAATTATGATGTTGGCAATAGAGAACACCTGGCCATTAAACTCGCCCTACAGGAATGGAGACATCTCTTGGAAGGTACTAAAAACCCCATTTCAATCCTTACCGACCATAAAAACCTGTTGTATATAGAGAACGCACGCCGTCTAGGAGCCCGTCAGGCCCGGTGGTCTCTTTTCTTTTCTAGGTTCAATTATTTGATCTCTTTCATCCCCGGGTCGAAGAATCAAAAAGCGGATGCGCTCTCACGGCAATTCATGGTTGAAGACAAATCCGAGGAGGTTCCTGAGACGATTCTACCGTCCAAATACGTCATTTCGGCCAACTTTTCAATGTCTTGGATAAGATTCTTGCAGCACAGGCTAATCTTCCCAGAGAACTCAAGGTTGCCAGAGGGTCGTTTGTATGCTGCTCCACGCTTTCAAAGGAAGATACTAGAGTGGGGTCACTCATCCATGTCCGCCGGTCATCCTGGTACCAAGAGGACTTCCGACCTCATCAAGCAAACCTTTTGTGGCCCAGAATGCTTAGAGATATGGAAAACTTCATCAAATCCTACCCAACTTGTGCCCAGGTCAAGACGACTCACAGCAAACCGCCAGGTCTTTTACAGCCATTACCCATTCCGGAACGCCCATGGAGCCACCTGTCAATGGATTTTACTGGAGAACTTCCCACTTGTAGAGGGATGAACACTATCCTGGTGGTCGTGGATAGGTTTTATTCCCTTCAAAGGGTTACCCAATTTTGCCACCTTGGCAGACGTCTTCGTCAAAGAGATTTTCCGCCTCCACGGGGTCCCACTGAACATTGTTTCCGACCGCGGCACGCAGTTTATCTCTACGTTCTGGCGAGCCTTCATCTAAAGGATGGACATCACCCTTCACTTTTATTCAGGGTACCACCCTCAAACGGGCAGACCGAGAGAACAAACCAAACACTGGAGCAATACCTGCGCTGCTTTGTCTCCGATAGTCAGGATAATTGGGCTGACCTCCTCCCTTGGGCAGAGTTTGCCCACAACTCTATAAAGAACAGTACCACACAGGAATCCCCGTTTTTTGTAAATTACGGCTTCCATCCAGTACGACTTCCAATTTCTTCAATCCCATCCGGGATCCCGGCAGCAGACGACCGTATTAAAATCCTACTGGAATCTTGGCGGAAGATCCAAAAGGCACTGGCAGAGGCGATTCGCAGACAAAAGGTACAAGCGGACCGTCACCACTTACAGGTGCCTGATTATAAGCCAGGGGACAAGGTATGGCTCTCATCGAAAAACATCAGGCTGAAAGCTCCCAGCCTGAAACTAGCCCCCAGATACCTGGATCCTTTTACCATCTCGGAACGGATTAATCCTGCCACATATCGTCTTCAAATTCCTCCATCTATGAAGATTCCATCAGTCTTTCATACCTACCTCCTGAAACCGTGTCCCAGAACCTGCGCTTCCATAAAACACCTATGATTGCCCTGTGATGATACAGGGCCAAAAAGAATACGAAGTCCAATCCATTATAGATTTAAGAAACTCGAGGGGATCTGTTCAATGCTTGGTCCACTGGAGGGGTTTTGGACCTGAGGAGAGATCTTGAATATCCCATCACCAGATACACGCCCCCAGAATATTGAAACTCTTTCATACTAGGCATCCCCACAAGCCATATTGGAGCCATCCTGAGGCCGCACCTCAAGGGGCGGGGGGCTCCTGTAAGGGATATGGAAGCGCCCCGCTCTAAGAAGCCTCCTCCCTTACCTACAGCTGCTTGCCACCCAGCTGATGCTCCTCAGACAGCACGGACCTCCTCCCTGCAGGGCAGACTCGCGCATTCTGTGCTACACGCATGCGCACAGCCCAGGACTCTACAGCCTCCGCGTGGGACTAAACTCCGCCCCCTTCCGTGTCGCGTACCCGCTCCCTCCACAGAGGACGCGCACACCACTCTCAAGCTGCACTCCGACACAATTAGTCCCATAGCTGATTCCCCTGTCCTGACATATCCCTGGCTTCCTGTGGCTGCTCCTCCGTTCTGCCGCTTTACCCCATTGGACCCTAGTACCTATATTATGCTGCTCAGCCTTCCCTTCTTTGGCTGAGCATAGTTTCATGGTCCCTCTGTGTTTCGTCTCCTCTGCCTCACCTTGTGCCTTGTGCCTTAACCTTGTTATCACCGCTCTTGTGTATCGACACGGCTTGGCTTTAGGATCCCTCTTTGGATTTCGACCCCGGCTTGCCCTTGACCATCCGCTACTCTCCAATCCTCGATCTCGGTTCTCAGCCTCTACCTTCCCCCTGGCTCCTACCCACGACCTTGGATCTTGGACTACGACCTCTCTCTCGGCTGCGCCCCAGGATTCAGCAAGTACCATACCATTACCATTTCCCACCCGCACCCGGCCAACTCAAACCATCCACCTACCAGACCTGCTCCCGTTGCCGTGGGTGCATGGTGTCTATATCCCCACCTCAGTACTGGGATCCGGTCTAGTTAGTGGTGAGCGCCGCCTCACATTATGCTCAGCCCAACGAACATGGACCCCGCTCAGGCAGAACAGCCAAGCCCCCTAGACCAACTCTACCGGTTGGAAACGCTAGTCTCTTCTCTTACCTCTGAAATCTCCAAGTTGGTTCTTTCACAGCACCCACCTTCTCCCGCTGCTGTGGGCGCGGCAGCTCCACCTCCTCCGGACTCTCCTCCTTCCTTGGAGCCACGGCTAACCTACCCCAAACCGCTATGCAGAAGATCCCCATAAATGCAGAGGATTCATCAACAAGTGTGAGATCCAGTTCGAGCTGACTCCTTCCCGATTCCATTCGCCAAGGTCCAGAGTCGCTTATATCATTGCCCTGCTGACTGGTGACGCTCTGGCTTCGGAATCTCCAATTTGGGAGCAGAGACCCGGAATCACGCACTACTACCTTTGCTTCCTCTGGGAATTCAAACAGGTATTCGATACTCCCGGCTGCAAGATCATGGTGGCCTCTTCTCTCTTCCTTCTCTCCCAGGGATCCCGATCTGTTGCTAAGTATGATCTGGAGTTACGGACCATCGCATCCGAAACCACCTGGAATGATGAGGCTTTATCCGCAGCCTTCTGGCAGGGGATTGCCAAGCCTATCAAAGATCAACTGGCGGCCCAAGAAAGACCCACCAGATTGGAGGACCTCATCTCTGTGTGTGTCCGGTTGGATCAGCGCCTCCAAGAAAGGAAGGTCGAACGCTCGCTTCCTCGCTCTGTTACTACTAGGTCCACTAGTCGCAGCCTGGTACCCTATGTCCCTCCATCTGCCGACGATCCGGAACCTATGGAACTGGGAAGTCACCGCTTGTCCGCGACAGAGAGACAGCGCCAGCGGGACGGCAGCTTATGCCCCTACTGTGGTCATCCTGGACATCTGTTGGCAAACTGCCCTCTCCGGCCGGAAAACGCCAGAACCCAATGAGGTATAAGGGGGTCACATTGGGTACCATCTCTCCTTCCCCTTCTCCCCAGGGAAAATTTCCAACCCGAATCATGCTGCCCATTCTGCTCTCTGGAGACAAATTCCAAATCTCTACTTCTGCATTTATCGATTCTGGTTCCGGCGGCAATTTTATTGATCAGGAATTCACCACAAAAAATAAGATTCCCCTTCTCTCCAAAGCAGTTCCCGTCGGGTTGGAAGCCATTGACGGATGTCACCTTCAACCTGCTTACATCTCTTTGGAGACTTGTGCTCTTTCCCTCAGTACTAAGGACGGCCATCAGGAAAATATCACCCTAGATGTGATACATACCCCATCGGTTGAGGTGATACTGGGGCTCCCATGGTTGCAACTACACAACCCTCAGCTGGACTGGACCAACAAGAAATCCATACAGTGGAGCTCCCAGAGCGCCAAATCCTGTATTCTTTCCAAACAACTGATCGGCGGGGTGAAGATACCCGAGGGGAAGAGAGCCTTCCTCCCAGTCGTTTACGCAGAATTCACAGATGTATTTGACAAGGTACGCTCTCAGATTCTTCCTCCCCACAGACCCTTTGATTGTCCCATCGACCTTCTACCAGGTGCAGTCCTTACCAAGGGCTGATCATACCCCCTTTCCATTCCCGAGACCAAAGCCATGTCTGTGTATATTCAGGAGAATCTGAAAAAAAGGGTTTATCAGGAATTCCTCTTCTCTAGCCGGCGCAGGAATTTTTCTTTGTAAAAAAGAAAGGCGGCACCCTTCGCCCCTGTATAGACTATCGGGGTCTTAATAAGATCACAGTAAAGAACCGATACCCCCTGCCACTTATTTCTGAACTCTTTGACCGATTACAAGGGGCTACCATTTTTTCTAAACTCGATCTCAGTGGAGCCTATTGTATAACCTTATTCGTATTCGCCAAGGCGATGAATGGAAGACTGCTTTTAACACCCAGGATGGGCATTACGAATATCTTGTTATGCCTTTCGGTCTCTGTAATGCCCCGCTGTCTTCCAGGAATTCGTTAATGAGATCATTCGGGACCTCCTCAACACCTTTGTCATTATTGATCTTGATGATATTCTTATTTTTTCCAAATCTCTTGCAGACCATATCCAACACACCAAGCTGGTTTTGACACGTCTTTGAGAAAATTTCCTGTATGCCAAGTTGGAGAAATACTTATTCCACCAATCCTCTGTTGCCTTCCTAGGCTATATCATATCGGATAAAGGATTCTCCATGGACCCGGCCAAACTCAAGGCCGTATTAGAATGGCCACAACCCACATCCTTGAAAGCCATCCAGCGATTCCTAGGATTCGCAAACTATTATCGGAAATTCATCAAGAACTTCTTTTCTACTGTGGCTCCCATCACACTTCTGACAAAGAAAGGAGTGAACACGGCAGTCTGGCCACCTAAAGCACTTCTAGCCTTTGAGACCCATAAAAGGACATTCTCCTCCGCCCACACCCTACGCCACCCAGATCTCAGACTTCCCTTTACCCTAGAGGTTGACGCTTCAGATATCGGTGCTGGCGTCATCCTTTCTCAAAGGCAATCCCCACAGGATAAGCTCCATCCCTGTGGGTTTTTCTCAAAAAAAAAATTCTCCAGCAGAACAAAATTATGATGTCGGCAATAGAGAACTCCCTGCCATCAAACTCACCCTACATGAATGGAGACATCTCTTGGAAGGTACTGAAAACCCCATTTCAATCCTTACCAACCATAAAAACCTGTTGTATATAGAGAACGCACACCATCTAGGAGCCCGTCAGGCCCGGTGGTCTCTTTTCTTTTCTAGGTTCAGTTATTTGATCTCTTTCATCCCCGGGTCGAAGAATCAAAAAGCGGATGCGCTCTCACGGCAATTCATGGTCGAAGACAAATCCAAGGAGGTTCCTGAGACGATTCTACCCTCCAAATACGTCATTTCGGCCAACTCTTTCAATGTCTTGGATAAGGTTCTGGCAGCACAGGCTAATCTTCCCAGAGAACTCAAGGTGCCGGAGGGTTGTTTGTACGCTGCTCCACGCTTCCAAAGGAAGATACTAGAGTGGGGTCACTCATCCAAGTCTGCTGGTCATCCTGGTACCAAGAAGACTTCCGACCTCATCAATCGAACCTTTTGATGGCCCAGCATGCTGAGAGATACGGAAGAGTTTGTCAAATTCTTCCCAACTTGTGCCCAGCACAAAAGACTGCAGCAAACCGCCAGGTCTTTTACAGCCATTACCCATTCCGGAACGCCCATGGAGCTACCTGTCAAAGGATTTTATTGGAGAACTTCCCACTTCTAGAGTGATGAACACTATCCTGGTGGGCCTGGATAGGTTTTCCAAGCAGGCCCATTTTATTCCCCTCAAAGGGTTACCCAATTCTGCCACCTTGGCAGACGTCTTCGTCAAAGAGATTTTCCGCCTCCACGGGGTCCCACTGAACATTGTTTCCGACCGCGGCTCACAGTTTATCTCTAAGTTCTGGCGAGCCTTCGCCCAAAGGATGGACATCACCCTTCACTTTTCTTCAGGGTACCACCCTCAAACAAACGGGCAGACCAAGAGAACAAACCAAACACTGGAGCAAAACCTGCGCTGCTTTGTCTCCAATAGTCAGGATAATTGAGTGGACCTCCTCCCTTGGGCAGAGTTTGCCCACAACTCTTTAAAGAACAGTTCCACACAGGAATCTCCGTTTTTTGTAAATTACGGCTTCCATCCAGTATGACTTCCGATTTCTTCAATCCCATCCGGGATCCCGGCAACAGACGACCGTATTAAAATCCTACCGGAATCTTGGAGGAAGAGCCAAAAGGCACTGGCAGAGGCGATTCACAGACAAAAGCACAAGCGGACCGTCACCGCTGAGAGGTGCCTGATTATAAGCCAGGACAATCTGAAAACAACGGTTTATGAGGAATTCTTGGTGGGGGCCTCTCCTATCGGCCTCTCCTGCACCCTATCCATCGCCACAGGGCTCCAAGAACGTTCCCCCCTCTCTGCCTTGGCCCCTCAGATGCATTCACATGGGCTCTTCTCCCCAGCCTGGGGAAAGGGAAGCAGCACTTGAGTCCAAATCTCACAGGCTCTTCCTCTTCCTCGGCTTCTTCCTCTTCCTTGGCTCCCTCCTCCTCCGCTTCTTGCTCCTCTTCCACCGCTTCTTCCTCTGATTCTTCCTCCTCGGCTTCCTCTTCAGCTTCCTCCTCCTCTTCCTCATCCTCCTCCACAGCTTCTTGCTCCTCTTCCTCCGCTTCTTCCACTCCTGCAGCTTCGTTGTACTCACAGTCCTCTTCATCCCCATACTCCACAGATGGTATATCGTGCACTATGGAGCTGGAGCCGGAGCTGCCGCAGTCCCACGTTGATAGGCTGAATGGCTCTACCACCGTGTGCTCCCCGACCTGCAGGAGACATAACGTGTGTGTAACCAGGACAGAAATATTTTGTATCACAAGAACTCCTGTGCGACTAATACCCCACTCCCAAGACTATATCAAAAAGACACTAGATGGCGCTCAAACACTATATCTAAATTAAACCGTGCAGTAAATTTACCCATGAAGTGAAACAGTGATAAAAAAACAAAAATTATATTAAACAGTAAAAAATAAAAAATATAAACATTCAAACCCAGAGAGGACTGTTTCAAGGTCCACAATCACTGTAAGTATAGAAGGTATATAAGGTATCCTTTTATGGGTTAACATTACTCCTGACGAAGCCGTCATCCCGCACGGCGAAACGCGTAGAGCGTAACCCTCAGTGTGAGATCCAGAGGGAGAGAGTCTGCGGCTGGAGTTCCGGTCGCGTCTGCTACACGTGTGAAAAACCGGAAGTGACGTATCGGCTCCAAACAGCAGTACAGGACGGAGACCGGTGGAGGAAGGGCCGGTGTGCAGAGCTCCCGAGAACGCGACTCGGTTTAACATCGTTACCCTACACCAATGCTGTAAACCATCTGGTATCTTGTAAGCCTCCAATTTTATCATTGTCGGATAAATGTTTTGGCATTTTTTATTTTTTGGCTCTGTGTCTCTCTTCTGGGTCTACTAAACCTCCTACTTTTGATCCTGATTGCTATCTATGGATGGGCATTTTTTCATCATCTAGCATATATGTTCCTTTAGGAGCTCTGCCATTTTATGTGTTTATTTAATACGTTATGCACTATGGTAGTTTTATTTATTTTGTTCCAGGTATTGACGCTCCCGATTCTTCTTTTTGTACCCCACTCCCAAGGTCGATTACCCCTTTATACCCCCCTCCCCAGGCCCTGTACCCTGTTATACCCCCCTCCCCAGGCCCAGTACCCTGTTATACCCCCCTCCCCAGGCCCAGAAGCAGTAAGTGCTGGTTGTTGAAAGTGTGAGCAGTTAGAACCAGAAGCAGTAAGTGCTGTTTCTTGAAAGAGTGTGCAGTTAGAACCAGAAGCAGTTTTAACAAGGAAGCGGTTAAACAAGGTATAGTTTATTGAAGTACAGTTTACTGTTAATACTTTTAAACTTCATAGTTGCTAGAATGAGCAGAATTGAAAATGCCACTCAATGCACATCTTGCCATATGTATGTGCACTTGGAGCAGCTGTTCCAAGGAGCATACCGCTGTAAGAGGTGTGAGCGTGTGGTCTCTTTAGAGTCAGAGATTGCTGATCTGAAGAGGCAACTTGCAATATTGAGGGACATTGGCAATCTTGAAAGGAGTTTAGAGCTCACTGAGCAGGCCCTTGCTTCAACTAGTTGTGCAGATGGTGGCGCTGTTAGTGAGGAGCAGGTAGGTAGCTTGGTTGCTGTTAGTGAGGAGCAGGTAGGGGTCACCATATCATTTAAAATTCTAGCTGCTTCTTTATCATAATAGCTCTTGTTCATGATAACCACTCCCCCTCCTTTATCCACTTGTTTAATAACAATACTATCATCGTCCATCAGTTGTTTGAGAGCCGTCCTTTCAGCGGGACCTACACTACCGACACACTTTATTGAAGTGTGGTCGGTACCGCAAGCCGGGAAATCTCCCGGCTTGCTAGTGGCCGCCCCTCGGCGTGCCGCGCGTCATAGACGCGCGGTCACGCGTCATCGGGAGCGTGCGCCCCCTGCGGGACAGCGGCAGGGGGTTCCGGGGGACCCGGCGGACCCGGCAGCGGTAAGGAGAGCGCCCCGATCGGAGGGCGCTCTTCCGCTGCTTCGGCGCGCGCCCGTCACACTCGGGAGCGCGCCAGGCTACTGCTGCGGCACAGAACGGGCAAATGCTCGAATAAACTGTGCCGCAGCAGTAGATTATTATAAAAAGGTTTCTTATCACTTTGTAATTTTTCAAAGCCTTTCACTACTAGATTATAAAAAGTATCTAGATAGGTACCCTTATTAAAGCTAGGGTAAAAGGTTGATCTGTTCTTAAGTTTTGTATGGATTAAATGTGGGCCTTCATTAATATCTACTGTAGTGTTAGTATTGTATTGTATGTTTTATTTATATAGCGCCATTAATGTACATAGCGCTTCACAGTAGTAATACATGTGGTTATCAAATAAATAACAGATAATATAAATAACAGATCATGGGAATAAGTGCTTTAGACATAAAAGAAACATTAAGGGAGGCGCATGCGCGAAGCCGAGCTGCATGGAAGTTTGAGCCGTTAGCTCCGCTCACAGCCTGCGGCATACTTAATAAAAATAACCCTAAAGTGAAAAAAAAAAACATCCAAAACCTCCCCTAGATCTGCCCCAACTACCCAGGATGTCCCGATCGACCCGATCAAAGCGAACCTCCACGGTTCTGACGGACTATTTTGCCAAAGGAGTTTCAGCCAGGAACAAAAGCCAGGAAGAAATGGTGCGAGGCGACTCTGAATCGGAGGAAGAAGCCGACAGAGAGGACACAAGCAGGGACAACCAGATCATGCGAAGAAGGGACATGCGGGAGTTCTGCTCAGACATTAAGAAATACTTCCAGTCTGAAGTGGCAGCCTTAAGGGCAGACATTCGCGGGATAGGGGAACGCACTGACTCCATGGAAAAAAAATGGACTCCACCATCAAAGCCATCAGGACCTTCACCTAGACCGCTGCCACAGAGCCCTGAGGTCAAAGCCGCAACAAGGAGACTCCCACAGAGACATCATAGCAAGATTCCACTTCTTCAAAGTAAAAGAGACATTCTGTCAAATCACAAGGAGCCAAGGGGACTTTGAGGGATATAAAATACAAGTTTACCAAGATATTTCTCCTACTACCCTGCTCAAAAGGAAACAACTTGCTCCGATCACCAAAGTCCTAAGAGAAGCAGGGACCCGGTACTGCTGGTTATACCCCTTTGGCCTGCTGGTTATTCAAAATGGAGCAGCCAACACGCTGCAGGGCCTGGAAGATGGCGGAAACTTCCTAACCAGGCTGGGGCTCCAGGACAAGATCCCTGAAGAAGCGAGGGCAGGCGAAGCAGCACCGGATCCCTAATGGAAGGAAGCCAGGAAGGGCGACAAAAAGAAGCAGCCCCGCAGCCCAAAGTAAGCTGTCGAACGGACAACCTCCACCTACCTGTTCCAGTTGTAGTTCCCCCAGTTGAAGCCCTTCCGTCCTGAGCCCAGGTTGAGACCCGCTAAGGTCAGTGAACTCACCGCTCCCCAGCTCCTGCAGCGATCCTCCGTGAATGGCGGCCATCTTGGATCGACTCTCAACCCTCACTGACAGCGGGGTGAAGCCGGGTGACGTCAGATGAGGTTGGGTCAGATCTCGCGAGAGCCCCACAAGGATCGAAGGCATGGGAGGGGCAATGGTCCTGGATCATTGAGTCCCTGCCAACTACATGTTTTTTCCCTTATGTATCTTATGTACCTTCTGTGTCCCCCTCCCCCCACCCTACTTTCTACTTAGGTGGTGCAACGCTGGAGTCTGCTGAGCTGCGGGATGTCGCAGGGGGAGGAAGCCCCCTGGTGGCTCCCCAGCATGTGCATTGGGTACTCATCGAAGGATAGGTGAGAACAGAACCAAACCATGACACTGACAGTTATATCCCATAACGCCAAAGGGTTAAACTGCCCCCGTAAAAGGAAGGTGGCCCTCATTGATTATAAAAGAAAAAGGGCAGACATAGTCCTAATCCAGGAGACACATTTCAGCACCTCCAGCTTCCCGAAATATTTGGACAAGCACTTCAGACAGGTGTTTCTATCCTCTGCAAAGGAGAAGAAACGTGGAGTTGCAATATTAAAACATAACAAGGTGGGGCTGGTGGTGGATACAGTAAGAAAAGATAAGGAATGAAGGTTCCTTTTACTGGTAGGGACTATAAACCAGCAACCTATTACGATAGCGACAATCTATGCTCCGAACGGACACGACTCCGCTTTTTATACCGCTACATTCTCCTCTATCCAAAAACATACAAAAGGTGCCTTGATAATGGGAGGCGACTTCAACACTGTACTAAATCCGGTCCTCGAAAGATCATGCCCCCCCAGATTGGGCACGCCACAAGGTCCAAGGCCCTAGAACAGGGGCTGAGGGACTTGGGGCTGGTGGATATCTTGAGGGAATGTCACCCCTTAGACAGAAATTACACTTTTTACTCACACCCCCATAACTCCTTCAGCAGAATTGATTATTTCTTTGTCACTAGTAGACTGGTCCCACAGATCTCCTATACTGGGATCCATGATATTTCGTGGTCTGATCATGCACCAATAGAGTTTAGGTGCGCATAAATAGGGCTGGACAGACCGGGAGCAAATTGAAAATTAAACGAGTCTGTAACGGGAGTAATCCCTGTTCAAGTAACGTGCCTTTAATCTAGCAGTGTGGTGGTTAACTGCTGGTAGTCAATTAATAAACACCACCTGCCTGATTTAGATTGCTTACAAAAGCCTGTCTGTTGAGACAGGAAGTGACTCCTTAGCTCACGTGAGCTGAACTTTGGAGACAGAGCAGAGGTTCTTGAGTCTCCCAGGAGACGGACCAAGAGAACACAGATCTCTGAAGCTCACAAATAAGACTTCTAAACCTGGATCCTGACATTTTCTGTGCACACACGGGTGCGGTTCCAGGAGAGCAGAGAAGCTTACTCTACAGCAGCTAACAGATAAGACTTTTATTAACAAGACTTTTTATATCTGTTCATTTCATGCTATGTGTTTGGGGCTGGGAGACATGATTATCTAAGGGAGTTGTGAATTAATTGCATAGTATTCACTAGAAATACTCCCAAGTGAATAGAAGCTTTGTTCCCCCTCCCCCCCTGTGTTTGGATGATTTCCTGATATTAAGGAAAAGGCACAATAAAGCCTTGTTATAATTTCACCTTACAAAAGTCTACAATTGTGTACCTCTGTGAGCGTCCGTCTACATATGGTGTCCGAAGTGCGACGAGAGGTCGTCTTTGAAGTTAGAAAGGACCGGAGATTTTTTTGTGAATTTTTTTTATGCTTTTTGCCTACAAACAGTCTGAACAACTTAAAAAAAACAAAAAAAACCTCTCATGCAGCAGAGACTAGAGTTAAAGGGATACACACCACTGAAACTTACAAAACCACAGATGGACTCTTTTCCCCAATCCCAAGAGGAGAGAGACTGCTGAAGCAGCTAAACCTTATTTGCCTATCACAAAGTGTAATATGGTCATTGAAATAGGGGTTTTGCCTTCCAGCCATAGTCAGGGTTCAAGAAGTGAGTCAGCCCTTAAAAAGGGATAGGTGTTTGTTGTTTTCAAAAGTTTCGCTGAAGCAGTGAATACAGATGGTGACCCACGAGTGGTACTGATTTTGCAAATAAAGGTTGCCACACCGCATAGGGCTACCAGCTGTGAATGGAGTATATGCAGAAAAGTGTGAACATTGATACAAGACTGTGCTGAAGCAGGGGAATTTTTAGCAAACAAATGCTGACCGTAAAATTGCCCTATAGGGGAAAAAGGGATTGCTGAACTGTGTAAAAGGTATTTCAAAGCCAATTGCTGAGTGTTGAGTCACCCTGCCGGGAATGAAAGAAATAGTCCACTGCAAAGAATGTTTTTTTTTCTGCAAGTAAAAAAGTCTGCCTATATATATCTTGGGAGAAAAACAGACACCCAAAGTGTGAAGTGTGAATGCCATAATACCCAAAGATGAGACTGAAAATTACTGAGCTCAGGCAGAAAACCAAATTCTGTTGCTGAAGCGGAGGGATTGCACCTAGCAAGTAAATGGTGAAAAGCAAACAGAAGTTTTTACCTAGCAACCACACATTCAGCATACCTAATGAGAGATTACACCTAGCAAGTAAATGGTGTAAAGCAAATACAGGCATACCCCGCATTAACGTACGCAATGGGACCGGAGCATGTATGTAAAGCGAAAATGTACTTAAAGTGAAGCACTACCTTTTCCCACTTATCGATGCATGTACTGTACTGCAATCGTTATATACGTGCATAACTGATGTAAATAACGCATTTGTAACAGGCTCTATAGTCTCCCTGCTTGTGCACAGCTTCGGTACAGGTAGGGATCCGGTATTGCTGTTCAGGACGTGATGACATGTGCATGCGTGAGCTGCCGTTTGCCTATTGGGCGATATGTACTTACTCGCGAGTGTACTTAAAGTGAGTGTACTTAAAGCGGGGTATGCCTGTAGAAGTTTTTACCTAGCAACTGCACATCTTGTATACCTGATAAGAGAAAATGCATGCACAGTACTGCTGATATTGAAAAAAATTTTTTTACCCAAGAAAGAAAAGTCTACAGAGATGCCTGTGAGAGCTACGACCGCTACAAGCAAAATATGCCCACCTGTAGGACTATCACAATTGGGGGTTCTAGCAAATACAGTGGCAACAGCTGCAATAGCGCCTCCTGAGGTCAGGAAGAAAATTACACCTGATAGCCTAAAAATGGAGGACAAGATGCAGCGTTCCTGTAATGAACCCTACCCCACGGAAGAGTGGCCCTTCCAGTCCAATAAAGAGGAAGACATCTCTTACGGGGAACCCGAACCGAGTCACACCCACAAAACACCCCAAGAATGGTGGGGGTGCCTGAACTCGGCACGAACAGAAAAGACCGCTCCTTATGATGATGAATATGATCAGCAGGAGAAAGAGCGGGAGCAGTGGATCACCGAATATTTCCGTCAGCTATTACAGTTGCAAGAAAAGCCGGGTGCATCCAGTGACGCTGCTAAAATTATAAATAAAGGAGACCCCAGTATTCCTGATGGGACGGAGTCATCCAAAACAAAAAAGCAAAAAAATAAAAGCGGTTCTTCACTTACTGTGGAAGGAACAGACACGTCCGCAGATCGTGTGGAGGAAAAGGGGGACCGAGTTGCCCTGCAGCCTAGAGAAAATGGAGAATTCGTCCCGCGGTTAACCGAATATCCAGAGGGCCCAAGGCAGAAATCGTGTACCCCAAAGAAGTGTCTGTCCGGTGCCAACAGTGAAGAACCCTCAACCAACCATTCCAGTGGAGCCGGAACCAGTGAGTGACGATCCCTTGACCAGCCCTGAAGATGCCCTGAAAAATGCCAGGCATGACTGTGATATGCTCCGTGAACAATTGAAACAAAAGGAAGATGGTTACACAGAGCTACAGAAAAATAACGTGAAGCTACAGGAATATGTGCTTGCAATGTACTCTTTAGCCAGGACAGAATTGGATGATCTCAAGACTGTGCTAGATACTGCAAATGCTACTATTTCCGCCATGAATGAAAAGCAGAGCCAATCTGATAAAATGGTGGCTACGCTAAAGCGGAAGTATGAGGAGGCACTGAAGCAGATGACAGTCTTCCAGCAAGAGGTTCACACTCTTCACATAGAGCTGAATGCCTCACGACAGGAGGTCAACAGTGTCCGGATAGAGGGGGACGTATCTCAGAAAGAGGTTCAGACACTATGCAGAGCACTGGATGCCTCACATCATGAGACCAACAGCTGCCGCTCAGACCTGGAACTTTCCAGAAAGGAACTACACAGTTTCACTGAGGAGCTGGACATTGCTAAAGAAACTATTGCCAATCTTAATACAAATCTCCAAGTCTCCCAGAAGGAGCTTCAGACCCTCAATCTAGAGAAGAATGTCTCACGTCAGGAGACTGTCAGTCTCAAAGCAGATGTGCGTAAATGGAAGGAGGACTGCAAAGAGGCCCTGAATAATACAGAGACTGAAAAAGAAGACCATTTAAGATTACAAAGAAAAAACGTAAAACTCAAAGAAGAAAATTTTAATTTGACAAACGACGTCAAGGAAAAAAATGAAAAGCTGCACGAGCTTAAAGAAATAAATAGACTTTTGGAAGTTGAGAAGTTTGAAGCAGAGCACCAACTGCAGAACTAACTGCAAGGTCTGCGTACGCACCTCAAGAAGGCAGAGGAGAAGCAGCGAACTACTGCTGCGGCACAGTTTATTCGAGCATTTGCCCGTTCTGTGCCGCAGCAGTAGCCTGGCGCGCGCCCGAGTGTGACGGGCGCGCGCCGAAGCAGCGGAAGAGCGCCCTCCGATCGGGGCGCTCTCCCTACCGCTGCCGGGTCCGCCGGGTCCCCCGGAACCCCCTGCCGCTGTCCCGCGATCGCGGGACACCAGGGCTCCCTCGGGGAGCCCCTGGACAAGCGTGCAGGGGGCGCACGCTCCCGATGACGCGTGACCGCGCGTCTATGACGCGCGGCACGCCGAGGGGCGGCCACTAGCAAGCCGGGAGATTTCCCGGCTTGCGGTACCGACCACACTTCAATAAAGTGTGTCGGTAGTGTATGCAGGATGACAATCTGCAGGCTGTTAAAGAAATTCAAGTGCTGCAGGAACGTCGGATGACCCAGTATGTCCCCGCAAAGCAGCATGAGAAACTGAAGGCTACCCTGAGCATCACCAAAGCAACGCTAATAGCCAAGCTTAGAACCCAGGTGACGCGGCACAAAAGGGAGCACAAGAAGGTCCAGAAACTGAAACAAGTAACTGTGGCCCAAGCAAAGAAGTTCATAGTACTTCAAAATGCAATAAAAATGTGGAAGCAAGCTCAAAAAAGCAAAGCATGCAGATAAATTCCCTGAGAAGAGACTTGAAAGACGCACTCAAAAAACAGGGATCTCTCGCGGATGAGATTACAGTCCTACAAGGACAAGTATTGACCCTGACTAAGCGTCAGTATCCCACAGCCTCAAAAACCCATGAAGACAAGGGTACAGTGAGAGCTGGGAATACCGCTCATCTGAAAGACAGGGTTGCAAAATTTGAACCACCTAAACAAGCACTAGCAAAACCTTCAGCCACTCAGAAGGCAACAAAAGAAGGTACACGTGCTGAATTAAAACCAGAAGAATCCTTAGCTGATGAAGCTGAAAAGATGGGACATTCTCTGGAAGTGGGTGTGGAATTGCAACTTAATCTCAAAGAGGCTGAACTAGCAACCCCATTGAGTGGGAAAAGGGCAGAGAGATAGCTTCAAGAGCGGAAAACTCAAAGGGCTGTTTTTAAACGCTCTGCAACTGCTGCCATACAGTATGCCTACAATAAGACGAGCACCCGACGCGAGGGAAATCTCATGACCGCACATAGAAAAAAGACTATACTTGGAAAAAGTCCTCCTCGAGCGACTGAGGGGTGCTGATCTCAAGCACCTTCAGGAGGAGACACGAATAAACTGGAGAAAGGGCTCCAATCCCAGCAGGACTGAGGGTTCTCTTCCTCCATCCACTCTCATTCAAGTCACAGAGATATCTAGAATGAGAGTGGAAGGATTGGCTTTGGCCGTGGCAAGCCCGAGCTTCCCACAAACAGGGGAGGTATATAACAGGGGAGTAATCCCTGTTCAAGTAATGTGCCTTTAATCTAGCAGTGTGGTGGTTAACTGCTGGTAGTCAATTTGTCCATTGTTCAGAGAAAATGAAGGTAGTGTCCGCTCTCATATCACCCTCTAGGAGGCGTATAAAGCAACACCAAGAGGGGCTCTCATTAGTCTAGTGGCCAAGAGAAAGAGAGAGAGAAACGCAAAAATTAAGACAGTTCAGGAGGAATTGAAAAATTTATGGGATCAACATAAGAGGTTTCCAGACCCAGTTATCCTCCAAAAGATTAGAGACACTTAGACAAAGCTGAATCTGTTGCTGACAACCCAAGCCGAGAGGTCGCTGACTTGGTCAAAGAGGAATTTTTTTGAAAAGGCAAACAAGCCAGATACCTTATTGGCCAAGATGCTTAATCCCAAAGACAAGTCCTATCATAACAAGGCCATACGAAACAAATCCGGCATAACCACCGCCAATCCTAAACACATAGTAGGAGAATTTAAGCACTTCTATGAAGATCTATATGGTGGTGGAAAGGTGACCCGCTCCACAGGTACAGAGAAAGCCCTGAGGGACTTCCTAGGGGGCTCGAACCTACCTAGTATAAGCGAGGATGATAGAGAGGTGATGGGCAGAGACTTTACAGCAGAGGAGGTCTCCGAGGTTATCACAAACTTGAAACCCTCTAAAGCCCCAGGCCCTGACGGATTCCCAAACTTATACTACAAAAAATTCATGAAACAATTGACCCATTATCTTCTCCGAATGTACAATCAAGTACTAGAGGGCACCCCCTTCCCCCAGCACATGCTCCAAGCGTCAATCTCAGTGATTCACAAACAGGGTAAGGACCCGCTGGACTGTAGAAGCTACAGGCCAATATCCCTGATAAATTCGGACATTAAAATTTACGCTAAACTGATGGCCAACCATTTTAGTCTCATCCTGCCCAGACTAGTGCATCCATATCAAGTTGGGTTTATCGCGGGTCGACAAGTGGCAGATAATACCCGACTAATTATTGATCTGTTAGAAATAGCCAATACACGATCAATACCGGTTATGGCGCTTAGTCTGGATGCTGAAAAAGCGTTCGACAGGATAGACTGGCCATACTTAGAGGCCACGCTTGGAGCATTTGGGATGGGCACGAAATTGACAAAAGCCATCCTCTCATTATACTCTGCACCGTCAGCCAGGGTGACCCACCAGGGATTCGCTTCTGACCCCTTCATGATTAAAAGCGGAACGCGGCAGGGCTGACCCGTCGCCCCTACTTTTTGCATTATGCATGGAGCCCTTGGCCGCTCAGATTAGAGATAGTAACGCTATCTCGGGTATTGGCATTGGAAACCAGACGCATAAGGTGGCACTATATGCGGATGATGTATTCCTGACAATATCGAAGCCCCTCACCTCTCTGCCAAACTTGTTTGACCTCTAGGGGAGGTTTAACAGGATCTCCGGTTTCAAAATAAACCAGGCTAAATCTGAAGCCATGAATATAAATTTACCAAAACACATGGAGAAACTGACCACCCTCAATTTTAACTTCAATTGGCAACAGAAACAAATTAAATACCTGGGAGTCAATGTCACCAAGACTACTAAACAGTTGTACCAGGCAAATTACCCAAAGCTTATACAAACCTTGAGAGAGGATGTTAGGCGCTGGGCCAAATATACAATCTCATGGATAGGGAAGATTCACTGCATTAAAATTAACCTGCTGCCTCGCCTACTATACCTTTTCCAGACCCTCCCAGTGCCGCTAGGATTGAGGGATATCCTCTCGCTTCAATCCGAGATAGATAAATTTATCTGGGGAGGGAAAAGAGCGCGAGTGAGTAAGCAAATAATGCGCAAATAAACAGGGGTCGGGAGGGCTAGCGGTACCTTGCTTGTTATCCTATTACAAGGCGGCACAATTATGCCAAATTGTGCAATGGCACACCAACCCGGACTCAAAAAGATGGGTGGCTCTAGATAAAGAACTCTGTTCCCCAGTTTAGCTGGAACACTTAATTTGGCTCCCCAAAAAGATGCAATTAAGCACCAAACAGCCGCTTTCCTCAATGACCAACTCACTCACGGGGTGGGACAACACCAGGCTCAAATGCAACCTGACCCATAAATCATCGGGAATGACCCCACTCTGGGGGAATCCATTATTTGCTCCAGGGCTGACCAGTATGGATTTCACAATCTGGAAAACCAATCACATTTACAGATTGGTAGACCTGGACGGCAGAAGAGGCATACAAACTTTTGAAATCCTAAAAAGTAGCAACAATATCCCAAATGCCGAATTCTTTAGATATCTCCAGGTCAGGGCATTCTATCAAGCCAAGCAACCTATAAGTCAACTACCGAATTTCGAAAAGGTCTGTTGCTCAGGAACGACCACTAAGGGACTCACATCGCAGTTATACAAAGACATAACGGATTCTGGCTCGACTGTGACAGAGAAACTTAGCTACATGACCAAATGGGAGGCGGACCTAGGGGAGACACTCGACCCGGAAGAGTGGACAAAAATTGTGCAAGCAGTGTCCAGGAGCTCCATGTGCACGACCCTAAGGGAGACGCATATAAAGTTATGATGAGATGGTACCATACTCCCTCAAAATTGGCTAAATTTCTGCCCAGTTACTCCCCATTGTGTCCTAGACAATGTGGACAACAAGCAGACCTGTTGCATATGCTGTGGTCTTGCCCCAAACTGACCAGGACATGGGACTTAATCAAAGATTGGCTAACAAGAATTATAGGCATACAAATCCCGTGGGACCCGTGGGTTTTCCTACTAAATAGACCGTTCCAGGGCTTCTCCAAAGCAACAAATAAATTGATAACGCACTTCGCGACGGCGGTGCGTGGAGAGATCGCAGCAAGATGGAAACAAAATGAGATTCCACGGATTGCTTCCATTCGGAACAGAATTTGGACAGTATGTCAGATGGAGAAACTGACGAGCCTGGTCAATGATACCGGTGAAAATTACCTAAAAGTCTGGTTACCTTGGCTGGCCCAGACAGACATACCAGGGATAGATGGATCCACGATTTGGCAATGATAGGATGAAATGCGTTCTCCCTTGGTGCCTAGGCACAGCACCATACACATAGCACAAGTTCGAAGTGAGGGGATAGTATCAGATGGGGCCCCGTGGCGCGGGTAGTTGGAGCGGCCAGGGATACATCCGACCCCCCAAGAAGCAATGAACCGGAAGACACGGAACTCCCAGCGGAACCACAGCGGAAGGTTTCCCCCCCTCCCCCTCCTACCCTCCCCCCCTCTATCCCTCAGGTTTGTCTAGGTTATATGTCGGTCTGTCCCCCCCAGTCTGTCCTTTCAGTCGGTTGAAAGTTTGGACACATGAACAATGGACACTACAAAATGTTGGCTTTATATGGAAATGTTTGAAATGTCTGTAGAACATGTGACTTACTAATAAAAAAAAAGTTGAAAAATAAATAAATAATAACATTAAGGAAGAGGAGTCCCTGCCCCGAGGAGCTTACAGTCTAATTGGTAGGTAGGGAGAACGTACAGAGACAGTAGGAGGGAGTTCTGGTAAGTGCATCTGCAGGGGGCCAAACTTTATGTATCATATGTTCAGAATATCCACAGTGCTATTCATATGCTTCTTTAAGCAAGTGTGTCTTAAGGTGGGTCTTAAAGGTAGATAGAGAGGGTGCTAGTCGGGTACTGAGGGGAAGGCCATTCCAGAGGTGTGGGGTAGTCAGTGAAAAAGGTTTAAGGCGGGAGAGGGCTTAGATACAAAGGAGGTAGAAAGAAGACATACTTGAGAAGAATGCAAGAGTCTGGATGGTGCATAACGAGAAATTAGGGCTGAGATGTAAGGAGGGGCAGAAGAGTGTAAAGCTTTAAAAGTGAGGAGAAGAATGAAGTGTGAGATGCGGGATTTGATCGGAAGACAGGAGTGGGATTTCATGAGGGGAGATGCTGAGACAGATCTAGGAAAGAGTAGAGTAATTCTGGCAGCAGCGTTTAGGATAGATTGTAGGGGAGACATGTGAGAGGCAGGAAGGCCGGACAGCAGGAGGTTACAGTAATCAAGACGGGAGAGAATGAGGGCCTGAGTCCGAGTTTTAGCAGTCGAGCAACAGAGGAAAGGGCGTATATTTGTTATATTGCGGAGGAAACAGTACTCTGTAAAACAATGGTACCCGTCAAGGACTGATCGATATTCCCTTTCAATAAAAATAATCTTTTAATTGCTAATTTTCTCAAATATTTATTCGCATCAATAAAAAGCTCAAAATTGCTAGGTCCTATTGTGGGAGCAAAGTTGAGACCTTTACTTAAAAAAGAATTTTGTGCGGAGTTAAAATGACAGAACTTAGGTTAAAAATGCTACTTAATGGTTTATCTTCTTTAGCCTTTTGCCTCCCTCCTCCTCTCTTTCCTCTAGGTTGATTTATATGTTCTATTAGTTTTAATCCCACCAGGTGACTGGGTTCTATTATTATTTTAGTTGTCTGTTTTATCTACACGAGAGTACCTTTATTTTAGGACCATTTTAGTATATTCAGACAGGGTTGCACTATGTGTGTGTTTTCTGTTTTGCATATTCCATATCGGTGAACTGCGCTCCCTGACTCCGCTCCACAAGTACACTCCAAGGATCAACTAGGAAGATCCAGTGAAGGTTGAGCTGCATCGTGTTACCGTCTGTATTATCTCTTTGTTTTCATTATTGTAGTTTATTGCTGTTTATTCATTCAGCCAAGACACCTGTGGGAGCGCCTGGTAAATTTCTGCTTCTACCCCAGGTCCAGTACCCAGTTATACCCACCTCCCCAGACCCAGTACCTGTTATACCCCATACACTGGCCCAGTACCCCATGATACACCCCTTTCCTGGTTCAGTACCCCGTTATACCCAGTCCCAGTACCCCGTTATACCTCCTCTTCGTCGGCCTCCTCCTCACACTCCTCATCGTCTTTATCCTCCCACACTATTGATGGCATATAGTGCCCTGAAGAGCTGGAACTGGAGCTCACAGGGTACCACACTGACAGGCTGAACAGCTTGACCTCCGTATGCTCCACGACCTGCAGGAGACATAAAGTCTGTGTAACCAGGACAGTGATACGCTGTATCGCAAGAGCTCCTGTGACACTTATACCCCACTCCTCGGGCCCAGTACCCCGTTATACCCTCCTCCCAAGCCAAGTACCCCTTTATACCCCCATACCCAGGCCCAGTATGCTGGTATACCCACAAGCCCTGGACCAATACCCCTTTATACCCCCAGGCCAAGTTTCCCATTATACCCACCTCTCCAGACCCCAGTTATCCCCCTTCCCCAGGCCAAGTACCCCATGCTACCACCCTCCCCAGGCCCAGTACCCCATTATAAATGAGGCCCAGTAACCCATTATACCCCCCCTTCCCCAGGCCCAGTACCACATTATACCCACCTCACCGGCCCAGTACCCCTTTATACACCCATCCCCAGGCCCAGTACCCTGTTATACCCCCAAGCCCTGGACCAATACCCCGTTAAACCCCAAGGCCAAGTTCCCCATTATACCCACCTCCCCAGACCCAGTAGCCTGTTATCCCCCCTCCCCAGGCACAGTACCCAATGCTACCACCCTCCCCAGGTCCAGTGCCCCGTTATAAATGAGGCCCAGTACCCCATTATACCCCCCCTTCCCCAGGCCCAGTACCCCGTTATACCCACCACCCCAGGCCCAGTACCCCTTTAAACCCCCTCAACAAACCCAGTACCCCGTTATACCCCCCTCCCCAGGCCCAGTACCCCATTATACTCCCTCGCCAGGCCAAGTACCCAGTTATACCGTAACGTACTATTCTATAAATAGTGTCCTGTACAACAGCTAAAAGTACTATATGTGCGGCTGATTCACAGCTCAGTGATTCCCATTTACCTGTAAAGTGCTACTTCCAACATCCTGTTGAGGGGTATTCTCCGCCCATGCCTGTGATACAGAGGATAGTAATGTGAGCACATGTATTCCTCACTCATAAGCATGTCCTGGTGCTGTATGGGAGGTTTGATGGTTAAACCAATTGTCCACAGCACTCAAACAGTAACAATCTTCGCAACGCAACGTTGCTTTGCAATGTTTGCAACTATTCGGAGTAATAGACCCCTTCAAGGCCCATTTACACATCACACTAATGGATTGTGGTACTTCCTTTAATTAATCCTATCTAAGGAACCTGAATGGTCCATTTGACTCTCCCTTGCAGTCACATATAGGGGCCTATGCTAGTAGCCTTCATAAAGGTTCTATTACGCCGGAGCAGAACCGTGTTCATTTGAGGTCCGGGACCCACTGCTTCCTGAGATACTGGCCCCGTTATGGGGTGCATGTATCTCCTATGCATTTAAATGTCTTGTGTCACATGACCGTGGGATTTAAATGCATAGGAGATACCGGCACGGCATAACAGGGCCTGTATCTCAGGAAGCATGGGTTCCTGGACCTCAAGTCAACGTGGTACTGCTCCGGAGATCTCCTGCTCACACGCACTAGTATTACATTTTTTATTAAAACAGCTTCATTTCCTTAGTGGGTAGCCGCTAAGAAATGAAGGGATTCAACCTCAATAGCCTGTTTATTGGGGGCAGAGGGGGTGGGTGAAGGGGGTAGTAGCCCCAGGGACGGTAATTAGGCTTGCCTGGAAGGTTGCGGGAGGAGTTAACCTGCGGAACCGCTATGGTAATGAAGGGGTTAACCAGTGCCGCTAGCACACGGTAGGCCTAAACATCCATCCTTGGGGCAACTACCCCCTTCATCCAATCCCTATACCCACAATAAACAAAAACACACAACAACCCTACTACCCACTCCTCTACCTCCAACAACTCACCCCCCCCCCCCAACACATACCGCACAGTAATGGGCACAATTACTATTACCGAGATATGGATAATAGTGCATTTGCCCATTCTAAAACCAAAAATTAGCGTCATGATGTCACATAGCATCCGGTTGCCATGGCAACACAGTGTCATTTGACGCTGCGCAGTCATGTTCACTGCAATTGGAGGGGGAATTGCAGAAGAATAACGGAGAATGCCGGAGTTGCCTCCACCACACCACACCGTCACCCGGAGATTGACAACGGCAACCCGTAGCCCGGAGGTAAGTGCAAAAAAAACCCGGAGTCTCCGGGTCAAACCCGGAGAGGTGGCAACCCTGGCTATTATCCATATCTGGATAATAGTTATTTTGCCCATTACTGTACTGTATGTGTTGGGGGGGGGCTGTGTGTTGTGGTTGCCATGGCAATCGGATGCTACGTGACTTCATGACGCTAATTTTTGGTTTTAGAATGGGCAAATGCACTATTATCAATTTTCGATAATAGTAACTTTGCCCATTACTGTACTGTATGTGTTGGGGGGCGGGGGGGTGTTGTTGGGGGTAGAGGAGGTGGGTAGTATGGTTGTTGTGTTTATTTTTCTTTATTGTGGGTAGAGGGTTTGGGTGAAGGGGGCAGTAGCCCCAAGGATGGATGTTTAGGTCTATCGGGTGGTATCGGGAGTGGTTAACCCCTTCATTACCTTAGCGATATTAACCGCTAAGGTAATGAAGCGGCTGACTCCACCTGCAAGCCCCCAAAAGCCTAAACACCCACCAAGGGCCAAATACCACCTTCACCCACCCCCGCTAAACACAATAAACCTGGAACTGGTAGTTAACCCCTTCATTGCCTTAGCGGTTAGCCGCTAAGGTAATGAAGTTGCCTGTAAATGCATTTTTCATGAATCTGATTAATGCCGGGAGCCTGCGGTGCTGATATTAATGTGATATTAATGACCCCGGCATCAATCCGATGAGGAAAATATCATTTTTTTTCTAAGTCCCTCTCTCGCCGCCGCCTTAGAAACTTCTTGGCAGCTTCACGCCAACTTTCTTTGGCGAGAAGATTTTGGGAGTAAACCGCCATTCTAGAGCCTCGGGCTAGTAGAAATGCACCAGTTTGAAAACTGGCGATAAGTGGCTTATAACCGCTCACTTGGCGATTTGGCCCACTTATCGACACTTACTGAATTGCTGTAGGCTTTTTTGGCCGATAACAGCTAAAAAGCCTTGATAAGTGGGTTATGAAGGCTAATAGGCCCCATAATCTCCTATAGTCAGTAACAGCACACCTCCTGGAGGTCACATGGGAACGGGCCTTGAAGGAGTCTCTTACTCCGAAGCGTTGCCCCCTATTATAATCACTGGTTGCTGTTTGTGTTTCCATAGTTGTATAGTGTTTTCTCCCTGTGTTAGTCCTGTACTCCTCATTATGTTTCTGTACCATTTATTGGTGATTTGCTGTATAATACATCTTTTCTTTGCACCTTTCTCTTCATGTTCTGGCATTTAGGTGGCGGATGTGCACTGCAATTCTGTTGGTATATCTTATGGCTTTCAGATACCTTATAGCAGGGGTGCGCAAACTGGGGGGCGCTACATTTTCCAGGGGGGCGCGTGCGGTTGCAGAGGCCCTGCGCTCTCCGCCAAAGCATTTAAATGAAATACCGAGGATCGCGTGAGGCCAAGGTAACTCACTTACCGGGATTCAGATGCATGGTGTGACAAGTCGCCATGGCAACGTAACGTCACATGACCCGTCGCCATGGCAACGTGGCGTAAAATACCGCTGCGGGGTCACAACGGAATGTCACATGACCTGGCGGCGTCATTTGACACTGGAAAACGAGGTAAGGAGGTGCGAGCACCGGGGGCAGCAAGCAGGGGGGCGCAGCTCCAATAGTTTTCGCACCCCTGCCTTATAGTATACTGTGATTTATTTTAGTGTTCCTTTACCCAGTCTCATCAGTATGCTCCTGTATGCTCTGGGTAATTACACTTGCAGCAGTTAGGCTCATTGTAGCTAGTTCTTCTGTGTATAACTTACACTTATAACTATGCTGTGAGTGGTGTACTATAGATGGTGTACTGATGGCTATTTGTGTGCATTTTAGGCACTTGATTATGCATTAAGGTTGATAGCACAGATTGTATACTGGGTGTGTTGTACTTTCCACCTGTTATCATTGTACAGCTTTATTATAGATGTGTTGTTTATTAAACTCTTTTCATTTAGAATACTAGTATTTTTTTATTTCGGGGGTCTTAGTTACCCCAGTGAGATTGTTACAGCATGAGTGCTGTGGACAATTGGTTTAATTCTATATATTGCTGGAGGAATTAGGGATTCCTCATGTACACTGGTACCGATTCTCATCTTTAAGATTCTTTGTTACTTGCTGTAACAGGGGACTTATCCCTGTTCACAAAGGTGCCTCTAATCCAGCAGTGTGGTGGTTAACTGCTGGTAGCAAATCAACTAGCACCACCTTCCTGATTACAGGTAGTAGAAAAAGCCTGCCTTTAAGACAGGAAGTAACTCCTCCCTAGCTCTGACTGAGAGCTGACCGTTGGAGAGACAGAGCAGAGGTTCTTGAGTCCCAGGAGAGACTGACCAAAAGAAACCCAGATCTCTGGAGATGAGCGGTCTTGAGCTCTGCACAGCAGAGCTGAATTTAAGACACAGGGAAAACTACTGCACCTGAAGCTGAACCAGGAAGTGAGATTTTCCCTCCAAGAAACAGATAAGACTTTTATTCTTAAGAGACTGCTTATATCTGCTTATTTTCATGCTATATGTTTTTGGGCTGCGAGAACTGCTTGACTAAGGGAGATGTGAACTAATGGCATAGGATTTCACTAGAAATACTCCCAAGTGAATGGAAGCTTTGTTCCCCCCCCCTGTGTTTGGATAATTTCCTGATGAAAAGGAACAGGCACAATAAAGCCTATTATAATTTCACATTATAAAGCCTCCTAATTGTGTACCTCTGTGAATGTCCGTCCACATATGGTGTCCGAGGTGGGACAAGAGGTGTCTTTGTAGTTAAAAAGGACCGGAGAGTTTTATGTGAAATTTTTTGTTATGCTTTTTTGCCTACAAACAAGTCTGAGAAACTTAGAAAAAAAAAAAAACCTCATGCAGCAGAAATCAGAATTAAAGGGACACACCACTGTACTGAAACTTACACTGCATTGAAACTTACAAAAACACAGATGGACTCTTTACCCCAATCCCAAGAGGAGAGAGACTGCTGAAGCAGCTAAAACCTTATTTGCCTATGACAAAGCGTAATATGGTCATTGAAATAGGGGTCTTTGCCTTTCATCCATAGTCAGGGTTCAAGAAGTGAGTCAGCCCTTGGTAAGGGATAGGTGTTTGTTGTTTTCAAAAGTTTCGCTGAAGCAGTGAATACAGATGGTGACCCACGAGTGGTACTGATTTTGAAAAAAAAGTTGCCACACCGCATAGGGCTACCAGCTGTGAATGGAGTACAGTATATGCAGAAAAGTGTGAAAATTGATACAAGACTGTGCTGAAGCAAGGGATTTTTTAGCAAACAAATGCTGAGTGTAAAATTGCCCTATAAAGAAAAAGGTTTTTCAAAGCGAATTGCTGAGTGTTGAGTCCACTGCAAAGAATGTTTTTTTTTCTGCAAGTAAAAAAGTATGCCTATTATCTTGGGAGCAAAACAGACACCCAAAGTGTGAAGTGTGAATGCCATAATACCCAAAGATGAGACAGAAAATTACTGAACTCAGGCAGAAAACCAAATTCTGTTGCTGAAGCGGAGGGATTGCACCTAGCAAATAAATGGTGTATAGCAAATAGACTTTTTTTTACCTAGCAACTGCACAATCTTGTATACCTGATAAAAGAAAATGCATGCACAGCACTGCTGATATTGAAAAAAAAAAAAAAAAAAATTACCCAAGAAAGAAAAATCTACAGAGATGCCTGTGAGAGCCACGACCTCTACAAGCAAAATATGCCCACCTGTAGGACAATCACAATTGGGGGTTCTAGCAAATACAGTGGCAACAGCTGCAATAGCGCCTCCTGAGGTCAGGAAGAAAATTACACCTGATAGCCTAAAAATGGAGGACAAGATGCAGCGTTCCTGTAATGAACCCTAACCCCACGGAAGAGTGGCCCTTCCAGTCCAATAAAGAGGAAGACATCTCTTACGGGGAACCCGAACCGAGTCACACCCACAAAACACCCCAAGAATGGTGGGGGTGCCTGAACTCGGCACGAACAGAAAAGACCGCTCCCTTTGATGACGAATATGATCAGCAGGAGACAGAGCGGGAGCAGTGGATCACCGAATATTTCCGTCAGCTATTACAGTTGCAAGAAAAGCCGGGTGGATCCAGTGACGCTGCTAAAACTTCAAATGAAGATGGAGACCCCAGTATCCCTGAAGGGACGGTGTCATCCAAATCAAAAAGGAAGAAAAAGAAAAGCGGTTCTTCACTTACCGTGGAAGTAACAGACACGTCCGCAGATCCTGTGGAGAAAAAGGGGGACCGAGATGCCCTGCAGGCTAGAGAAAATGGAGAATTCGTCCCGCGTATAACCGAATATCCAGAGGGCCCAAGGCAGAAGTCGTGTACCCCAAAGAAGTGTCTGTCCGGTGCCAACAGTGAGGAAGCCTCAACCAGTCATCCCAGGGAAGCGGAGCCGGAACCAGTGAGTGACGATCCCTTGACCAGCCCTGAAGACGCCCTGAAAATTGCCAGGTGTGACTGCGATTTAGTCCGTGAACAATTGAATCAAAAGAAAGATGGTAACGCGGAGCTACTGAAAAATAACATGAAGCTACAGGAATATGTGCTCGCAATGTACTCTACAGCCAGGACAGAATTGGACGATCTCAAGACTGAGCTAGATACTGCAAATGCTGCTATTTCCGCCATGGATGAAAAGCAGATCCAATCTGATAAAATGGTGGCTACGCTAAAGCGGAAGTATGAGCAGGCACTGAAGCAGATGACAGTCTTCCAGCAAGAGGTTCACGCTCTTCGCATAGAGCTGAATGCCTCACAACAGGAGGTGAACAGTGTCCAGATAGAGGTGGACGTAGCTCAGAAAGAGGTTCAGACACTACACAGAGCACTGGATGCCTCACATCATGAGACCAACAGCTGCCGCACAGACCTGGAACTTTCCAGAAAGGAACTACACAGTCTCACTGAGGAGCTGGACATTTCAAGGTAAACTATCCTACATCTTAACTTAGATCTCAAAGTCTCTCAGAAGGAGCTTCAGAACTTAAACCTGGAGATCGAAGTCTCACGCCAGGAGACAGCCCGCCTCCAAGCAGATGTGCAAAAATGGAAGGTGGACTGTAAGGAAGCCCTAAATAGTAGAGAGACTGAAAAAAGAGAAAATTTAAGATTAAAAAAAGAAAATTCTGAGTTGACAGAATACGTCAAGGGAAAGAATGAAGAGCTGCAGGCTCTTAAAGAAATAAATAAACTTTTGAAAGAGGAAATGTTCGAAGCAGAGCACCGACTGCAGAACCAACTGCAAGGTCTGCGTACACACCTCCAGTATGCTGAGGAGAAGCAGCAAACGCTGCAGGAAGAAAAGCTGCAGGCTGCTAAAGAGGTACAAGCGCTGCAGGAACGTCTGAATACCCAGTACGTCCCCACAGAGCAGTATGAGGAGCTAAAGGCCACGCTGCATGTCTTCAGAGCATCATTGGAGGCGGAGCTTCGATACCAGGTGACTCTGTATGAGAGGGAGCGTGAGAAGGCTCAGAAACTGGAGCAAGAGCTGGAGAGACAGAGAGACTGTTCCATTCCCTTGAGTCAGTACACCAAGGAGGAAACAGACGCACCGGCAACCTTGACAAATTACGGAGCTCCAGAATATGAAGGAGACTCTAATACAGCCACCTAAGAAAGCACTAGCCAAACCTACAGCTGCCCAACAGGCAACAAACAGAGGTAGGAGTGCGGAATCAAAGCCAGAAGAATCCTTAGCTGAGGAAGCTGAAAAAATAGGACGTTCTCTGGAAAAGGAGGTGGAGGTGCAACTCAGTCCCAAAGAAGGTGAACTGGCGACTCCGTGGTGTGGAGAAGAGCAGAAAACTCTAAGGGCTAGTCCTAACTGCTCTACAACTGTTGCCATACACTTTGTCTATAAAAAGAGGAGTGCCCGACGCAACAGAAATCTCATGACCACGCACGCGATAAAAAGACTTTACGTGGAAAAAGTCCTCCTCGAGCGACTGAGGAGTGCTGATCCTTCGGGAGGAGACAAAAATAAACTGGAGAAAGGGCTCCAATCCCAGCGGACAGAGTGTTCTCTTCCTCCATCCACTCTCATTCAAGTCACAGAAAGATCTCGAATGAGAGTGGAAGGATGGGCTTTGGCCGTGGTAAGCCCGAGCTTCCCACAAACAGGGGAGGTATGTAACAGGAGACTTATCCCTGTTCACAAAGGTGCCTCTAATCCAGCAGTGTGGTGGTTAACTGCTGGTAGCGAATTAACTAGCACCACCTGCCTGATTACAGGTAGTAGAAAAAGCCTGCCTTTGAGACAGGAAGTAACTCCTCCCTAGCTCTGACTGAGAGCTGACCTTTGGAGAGACAGAGCAGAGGTTCTTGAGTCCCAGGAGAGACTAACCAAAAGAAACCCAGATCTCTGCAGCTGAGCGGTCTTGAGCTCTGAACAGCAGAGCTGAATTCAAGACACAGGGAAAACTACTGCACCTGAAGCTGAACCAGGAAGTGAGATTTTCCCTCCAAGAAACAGATAAGACTTTTATTCTTAAAATACTGCTTATATCTGCTTATTTTCATGCTATATGTTTTTGGGCTGCGAGAACTGCTTGACTAAGGGAGATGTGAACTAATTGCATAGGATTTCACTAGAAATACTCCCAAGAGAATGGAAGCTTTGTTCCCCCCCCCCCCCCCCTGTGTTTGGATAATTTCCTGATGAAAAGGAACAGGCACAATAAAGCCTATTATAATTTCACATTATAAAGCCTTCTAATTGTGTACCTCTGTGAACGTCCGTCCACACTTGCCAAGAGGGTAGGGCTGTTTTTGTTTGTATATATATGTATATATATATACATACATACATACATACACATATATATATATATATATATATATATATATATATATATATATATATATATATATATATATGTTAGGTTTGAGGGTGTTAATCTCAAAATTCGTGGGCCTACACAGATAAAGCATTATGATGGAAACATACTCACTACAAACTGTAGCGTCACATGTGCTACACAGAAGGGGTACGTGTGTAGTGAGAATGAGGGAGCATGTGTCTGTATATAACCATAAGTGTGTGTATCTGAGGGAGTGTGTGCTACTGTCTAATAGTTACTGTTTTTGTAAAGCATAACGAGAAGTGTGATTGTGTATTTATATATATTTCTTGTGGTGTGTTTGGGCTTCTACAAGAGTTTCAATCTGTGGCATTTTAGTGTGATTGTGTGTGAATATAACTGATTGTGCGTTTGTATTTTTGGAGCAGGAACCTGTTAATTCTCCGTTCCTGCAGTTATTTTAGGAGCAGGTGTCTGTGTGTATCCTGAAACTAGGGTCACGTATTGAGGTACGAATAGCTTCAGTTAGCTTTAACTCATGTCTTCCCTCTACCAAAGCATGACAAGTCCTTAATGTCTTTCTTAACTTTATTGCAGACGTAGAAAACAACAGGAACTTGTAGGTGTAGTGTAGGCAGAGAGTGCTTCTCTATGTGGGATGCTTCTATGAGGTTAGACTACGGTAAGACAGAAAGGCCTTACCAGGGGTGGATGCAGACAGATCTGTACTCACTGTGATCTTAGGTGGAAAAGGAAGTGAGGGGGAATGTGGGTAGCAGGAATAGTCTTGGGACAGACTATCTGGAGATAAACAAGAGGGGAGAATCTCAGAGGTTGCTGTAGCAACTCACTGGCTGCCTGCTCACAGGCAGAAAGGGCAACATACAGTATTGATACATCACACAGGCACGGTGTGTGTATGTGGAACAAATGCCTGCAGCTGAACTTAAGGAGCTGACAAGCAGAAGGGGGGTCGGGCAGAAATGTGATCCTTGTTCCATGATAGTGTGTGTGTAAGTGGGAGAGAGTGTGCGTGTGTAAGTGGGAGAGAGTGTGCGTGAGCGTGTGTGTGTGTGTGTGTGTGTACGTATACAGGACCGAAACTCAGTGCTGATATTGTCTCTCATGCTGTGCCAATATATTCTCTCTGTGTGTATGTATATATATATATGTATATGATATATATATATATATATCAGTGCTTTTCAACCGGGGTTCTGCGGCCGCCAGGGGGGGAGAGCTTGGACTCTCCCATGCTGTCCCAGACCCAGCGAAACCCCCACATAGCAGTGACCCGGAGCTCAGCAGCAGCAGCAGCCGCCCGGTCACTGCTATACTTCCTCTTCCTGCCTGCTCCAGTCGGTGCCACTGAATAGAGGGAGAGAGCGGATTGGGAGCGTGCTCTCTCGCAGGGGTCTGTCTGTGTGTAAGTGTGAGAGTGTGTGTGTGTGTGTATGTGTAAGTAGGCGAGTGTGGGTGCACGCGCAAGGAGGAGAGTGTGAGGGGTAGAAGGAGCATGAGGGGGAGATGGAGCATAAGGGAGAGTGTGTGAGGGTGAAAAGGAGCATAAGGGGGAGAGTGTGAAGGGGAGAAGGAGCGTAAGGGGGAGAGTGTGAGGGAGAGCGTGTGAGGGGGAGAAGGAGCGTAAGGGGGAGAGGGAGGGGGAGAAGGAGCGTAAGGTGGAGAGTGAGGGGGAGAAGGAGCATAAGGGGGAGATGGAGCGAAAGGGGGAGAGTCTGAGGGGGAGAAGGAGCGTGGGGGGGGAGAGTGTGAGGGTAGAAGGAGCGTAAGTGGGAGAGTGTGAGGGGCAGAGCGTGAGGGGGAGAAGGAGCAAAAGGGGGAGAGTGTGAGGGGGATAAGGAGCGTAATGGGGAGAGTGTGTGGGGGAGAGGGAGCGTAAGGAGGGAGAGGGGTAGAGTGTGAGGGGGAGAAGGAGCGTGAGGGGGAGAAGGAGCGTAAGGGGGAGAAGGAGCGTAAGGGGGTGAAGGAGCGTAAGGGGGAGAGTGTGAGGGGGATAAGGAGAGTAAGGGGAAGACTGTGTGGGGGAGAGGGAGCGTAAGGATGGAGATGGGGAGAGTGTGAGCGGGAGAAGGAGCGTGAGGGGGAGAAGGAGAGTAAGGGGGAGAGTGTGTGGGGGAGAGGGAGTGTAAGGAGGGAGATTGTGAGGGGAAGAGGGAGCGTAAGGAGTAAAGTGAGGGGGGAGAGAGACTCGGCGACAGACAGGGGGCGAGGGTTGGGGTCCCCCATTATTTCAAATTCAAAGTGTGTGTGTGTGTATAAAGAATATCACTTGTGAGCACATTCACATGTCTTAGACAGGTCTGCAACCCCTGCCTTTCAACCATTATCACCAAGCATACAGTGCTTCCACCGCAGCAAGGAATTCTGGGAAATGACATGCAAATGAGCATATATATATATAGAAAAGAGAAAACAGTTGGCACACTATTAGCCACGCAAAAACAGATGCTTATCCCATATGAATAGAACAAAAAGTATACTGCTGCGGCACAGTTTATTCGAGCATTTGCCCGTTCTGTGCCGCAGCAGTAGCCTGGCGCGCGCCCGAGTGTGACGGGCGCGCGCCGAAGCAGCGGAAGAGCGCCCTCCGATCGGGGCGCTCTCCCTACCGCTGCCGGGTCCGCCGGGTCCCCCGGAACCCCCTGCCGTTGTCCCGCGATCGCGGGACACCAGGGCTCCCTCGGGGAGCCCCTGGACACGCGTGCAGGGGGCGCACGCTCCCGATGACGCGTGACCGCGCGTCTATGACGCGCGGCACGCCGAGGGGCGGCCACTAGCAAGCCGGGAGATTTCCCGGCTTGCGGTACCGACCACACTTCAATAAAGTGTGTCGGTAGTGTATTTACCAGATTGGGGTCCAAAAAGAGACAGCCCACTGTCAGCCCACTGACAAAAAACTGTATTGAATCACAGGGCACTGCAACCAGCGTTTCGGTCACCCAGAGGGGCAACCCTGATGAAGGTCCTTCTGGGTGACCGAAACGTTGGTTGCAGTGCCCTGTGATTCAATACAGTTTTTTGTCTGAAGACTACATACAGTGTGCTGTCTCTTTTTTTGCTGGACCCCAATCTGGTAAATATACATACATAGATACATACATACAGTACATACATACAGTACATACATACATACATACATACATACATACATACATACATACATACATACATACATATATTACCATGCAGCAGGGCAGTGGAACAGCAAAGAGAGGCAGCACTCAGAGGTAAGTGTACAAAGAATTGTATTGTATTACAGATACAAAAATCCAATGTTTCGATCCCACAGAGAATTTTCTTCCTGGGGTGCGCCTCTCCCTGCTGTTCCGCTGCCCTGCTGGATGGTAATGTACTCTTTACATTATTTATGGGACTAGCACCAGGCTTATTTGGATTACAATGTTGGAGTGCTTGCTGTTTTCTTTACCCATATATATATATATATATACAGGTAAACCCCGTTATAGCGCGGTCCTCGGGGTCCACCCCGAGACCACCGCGTTAGTAACGGGTTCGTGCTAATTTAAAAAAAAAATGACCGCCGCGCGCCTGATCGGGAGGGAGTGAGGAGGGAAGGAAGGAAGAGGCCTGCACAACATGCAGCCCGTCTGGCCTCTTTGTGGGGCCCGCGATGACTCAGGCCGGGCACCAGTTAATTAAATAATTAAAAAAAAAAAGTTTAAAAAAAAGTTTAAAAAAATGGCGACGATTCATCCCTCCCCCCTCCCTTCCAGCCCCCTCCCTCTCCCTCCCCCCTCCCTCCCAGCCCCCGGCAGCCGTGTGTTTTTTGTTTCTTCCGGAGAGGTCAGAGCATGAGGGGGCGGGGCTTACGGGCTGGTGGGGGTGTGTGTGTGAAAAACAGGCTGGTGGGGGGTGGGCTGCTGACATGTGAGGGGGGGTGGGCTGCTGACATGTGAGGGGGGGTGGGCTGCAGACATGTGAGGGGGGGTGGGCTGCTGACATGTGAGGGGGGGTGGGCTGCTGACATGTGAGGGGGGGTGGGCTGCTGACATGTGAGGGGGGGGTGGGCTGCTGACATGTGAGGGGGGGGGTGGGCTGCTGACATGTGAGTGTATTGTGAGAGGTGTGTGCTGTGAGAGTGTGCTGTGAGCAGTGTGCAGTGAGTGTGTGTGCAGTGAGTGCTGGGAGTGTCTGGTGTGTGCAGTGTGCAGTGGGAGTGTGCAGTGGGAGTGTGTGCAGTGGGAGTGTGTGCAGTGGGAGTGTGTGCAGTGGGAGTGTGTGCAGTGGGAGTGTGTGCAGTGGGAGTGTGTGCAGTGGGAGTGTGTGCAGTGGGAGTGTGTGCAGTGCGACTGTGTGCATGCAGTGGGACTGTGTGCATGCAGTGGGACTGTGTGCGTGCAGTGTAGAGTGTGTGCGTGCAGTGTAGAGTGTGTGCGTGCAGTGTAGAGTGTGTGCGTGCAGTGTAGAGTGTGTGCGTGCAGTGTAGAGTGTGTGCAGTGTGCTGTGAGCAGTGTGCAGTGAGAGTGTGTGCAGTGAGAGTGTGTGTGCAGTGAGAGTGTGTGTGCAGTGAGAGTGTGTGTGCAGTGAGAGTGTGTGTGCAGTGAGAGTGTGTGTGCAGTGAGAGTGTGTGTGCAGTGAGAGTGTGTGCAGTGAGAGTGTGTGTGCAGTGAGAGTGTGTGTGCAGTGAGAGTGTGTGTGCAGTGAGAGTGTGTGCAGTGAGAGTGTGTGCAGTGAGTGTGTGCAGTGATTAGTGTGCAGTGTGTGCAGTGATTAGTGTGCAGTGTGTGCAGTGATTAGTGTGCAGTGTGTGCAGTGATTAGTGTGCAGTGTGTGCAGTGAACAGTGTGTGCAGTGAGCAGTGTGTGCAGTGATTAGTGTGCAGTGTGTGCAGTGAGAGGTGTGCAGTGTGTGCAGTGATTAGTGTGCAGTGTGTGCAGTGATTAGTGTGCAGTGTGTGCAGTGATTAGTGTGCAGTGTGTGCAGTGATTAGTGTGCAGTGTGTGCAGTGAACAGTGTGTGCAGTGAACAGTGTGTGCAGTGAGCAGAGTGTGCAGTGTGTGCAGTGTGCAAAAAAAAAACGTGAGCCACGTGAAAATCGCGTTATAACCGATTCGCGTTATAACGGGGTTTACCTGTATATATATATATATACAGTAGAGTGGTCAACAAATCACCAAAAAAAATCTACTCGCCGAATAAAAAAATCTACTCACCACCTAGTACCAAACGTGTGTTGCTTGGGCCAACAGGAGCTCGCCACGATGTTAAATCCACTCGCCCGGTGCGTGCAAATGTATAAGTTTGTCGAACAATATATATATATATATATATATATATATATATATATATATATATATATATATATATATATATATATATATCCATTTGCTATATGCTTTGCTGTAGAGGGTTTTTGTCACTTTTTTTTACCCACCATAACTTAACTAAGTATATATATATATATACTTTTTTTTTTTTTTGGGGGGGAGAAAAGGAGGACCCCGCATCCACAAGATAAATAAATGCAACTAAATACCGACACTAAAATTTCATCAATATACAGTGATAAGTCGGTGGTGCTATAAGGGCAAGTAAATACGGTGAGAGAAGGAAAGGGCCCCAAACAAAAGCACTCTAGTATGCCTGTAAAGTACAAATTCACATAATCTTTATTAGAAGGTTGTCACAGAACAAAAGTTAAAAAAAGCACAGAAAGTATAAAATTGGGCATGGATCCCCTGTACGTAGCAAAACTTGACAAATCCTCCAGCAGTTAAATCCCAATGGGAACAAAACCACTCTAAAGTACCTGACAAGGTTAACAGAATAAAGCAGACAACAGGCCAAACTGGGGTGGCTATGGCTAAGTGGTCAAATCACATTGTAACAACACACTCTTATCCCCATAAGTCTCTAGGGTATGTCTAAAGCAGTGGTGGGAAACCTTTTTTCTGCCAAGGGCCATTTTGATATTTATAAAATCATTCGAGGGCCATACAAAATTATCAACTTAAAAATTAGCATGCTATATTTGGTCAAACATTTAATGAACTCACCACTAATGAAATGGCTGGAACTGCTTCTCTTTGGGTGACTGACTGACTCTTGGGTGGTGGGTGACTATGACTGACTGCAAGTTGGTGTCTGTGCGCGCGCTCACACGCACACACACACACACACACGCACACACACACACAGACACACAGAAATCAGGCAGGGGGGAGGGAAATCGGACTCTCAGACCCACTCTCTCTCTCAGACCCACTCTCCCTCAGACTCTCAGACCCACTCTCTCTCAGACTCTCAGACCCACTCTCTCTCAGACCCACTCTCTCTCTCAGACTCTCAGACCCACTCTCTCTCTCTCTCAGACTCTCAGACCCACTCTCTCTCTCTCTCTCTCAGACTCTCAGACCCACTCTCTCTCTCTCAGACTTTCAGGCCCACTCTCTCTCTCTCTCAGACTCTCAGGCCCACTCTCTCTCTCAGACTCTCAGGCCCACTCTCTCTCTCTCAGACTCTCAGGCCCACTCTCTCTCTCTCTGACTCTCAGGCCCACTCTCTCTCTCAGACTCTCAGGCCCACTCTCTCTCAGACTCTCTCTCTCTCTCAGACCCACTCTCTCTCTCTATATATACTGTATATATATATATATGAAAAAAGAAAAGAAAACAGGTGCACACCTAGTGCATTAACGTAATAACAAGTGTTTATAGAACATTAAAATCGATCAAATGCCCACTCACAAAGGTACTAGAATTAAAAGCAGATATTATTTATTTATTTATAAAATATTTTACCAGGAAGTAATACATTGAGAGTTACCTCTCGTTTTCAAGTATGTCCTGGGCACAGAGTAAAACAAAATAATACATGGTTTACAAATACAGTTACATAAATGAACAATATATACATTATATACAAGGCATTGCATGCACAGTTAAAGAAAATATATATTATGAGCGTATGAAACAGTTACAGACCTGATTAAAGTGTGAGACAGCCTTAGATTTGAAAGAACTTAAGCTGGTGGTGGATATGAGAGTCTCTGGTAGGTTGTTCCAGTTTTGGGGTGCACGGAAGGAGAAGGAGGAACGTCCGGATACTTTGTTGAGTCTTGGGACCATGAATAGTCTTTTGGAGTCTGATCTCAGGTGATAGGTACTGCATGTGGTAGGGGTGAGGAGCTTGTTCAGGTAGCTGGGTAGCTTGCCCAGAAAGTATTTGAGGGTGAGACAGGAAAGGTGAACTTTGGCCTAGACTCTAGTGATGACCAATCTAGTTCTTTGAGCATTTCGCAGTGATGTGTGTTGTAGTTGCATTGGAGAACAAAACGACAAATTGAATTGTAGAGGGTGTCAAGTTTGCTAAGGTGGGTTTGAGGAGCCGAGCCATATACTATGTCTCCATAGTCAATAATTGGCATTAGCATCTGCTGTGCAATACGCTTTCTGACCAGGAGACTTAGGGAGGATTTGTTCCTGTAAAGTACCCCTAGTTTGGCATAGGTATGAGATAGGCACCCCTGATGAAGTCATCATAGATGACGAAACGCGTAGGGCGTGGTTAGATAGAAGCTGTCACTTGTCCACGAACTCTACTGCTGCTGTATGAGAGACTCTGTAAGCTGTGAGAGAGACACTGGTTCCTATTCCCCTGGAACATTGTTGCCAGCACGGAGAATTTGGAGTTGCTGGTTTCCGGAGGGATTTCTTGTGCTCGGTGCCGAGATGGAGGGACATCACTTCCGGCCATCCGGCAACACAGAGGAAAGACACGAGAGGACGCCATTGCCTATTTCAGACGGTGTTGCTGGCACATGAGAGCCTATCTCATATCTGCTTTTAAGAGTGGGCATTTGATCGATTTTAATGTTTTATAAACACTTGTTATTACGTTAATGCACTAGGTGTGCGCCTGTTTTGTTTTCTTTTTTCATAGGTACAATCAGGGAGTTGTGAACCCTTTTGAAACGGGTTGCCAAATACCTGGATGTCATTATTTTTGGAACGGGACTTGGGTTTTTCAGAGGATATTTACAAAGGTTTTTTTGTGTAATATGTTTTATTATTATTATTATTGATTTTTATCCTTGTTATATTATTAAACTATTAGGTTGGTGTTTTAATAACATCACACATAAATAATTTTTTTTTTATATTTATTTTTAATACATTTTTTTTAAATTTCTTTGAAATACTGGTTCACAATTTTATTTTTGTTATCTTCTTATCACCCCACTGGATGCACTTACAGTTGGGCTAATTGATTTACAGCTTTGATTAGGGTATATTAGAGGCGCTACTTCATCTTTTTGTTTTTTATTTATATATTTATATATTTATATATATATATATATATATATATATATATATATATATATATACATGTAGCCCCCTGTAAACAGCTCAGCTTATACCTATCTTCCTTCTACTGTGGTAAGTCCTGTTAAGATCAGGCGCCAGTAATCATTATGGGTTTTCCCCCTTCATAGCTCTAACCTGAATGGTAGATGCCGGCCTGGACTCTGCTGCAGGCGTGAGCAAGAGGGAGGTTCTGCTGACACCAAGATGGGAGGGGCTAGCTCTATATTTAGCAGCCCACTCCGGCGAGTAGTTGGTTCTTCGTCCTTGCTGTGTGCCATGTTCCTCTCTGATTGATGGTTCTTCAATAGAGATAGTAGCGTGAGAAGAGTTCGAGTGAGCAGTGAGACCAAGAGTCTAGAGCGCGGAGTATAAGGCTGTAAGCCACGAGTCCTGCGGAACGGTCCGAGGAGTATCAGGAGGCTACGGGCTCTCCGGCGCAGCATGCCGGTTGAGAGCGAGAGGAATCAAACCGATCAGCGTCTATAATTAGAGCTGATAGAACCATAGACTGGTGGACCAATGCCCTCACCCCGCTGCCAGGGGTGATGGGAAGAGAATTCAAGACCCACCTCGAGGCTAACCTCGGGGGTGGGCCATGGGGTATTGCTGCCCTAGCTCAGACCATCCTGTCGGCCGAGTGACTTGGAGGGAAGGAAAGGAGGAGGTCGTGGGAGTTGAGCAGGTTGTACTTGGCCCTGCGATTTATGTGTGGCTTCTGGAAGCCTTATCGTTGGGATATCGTTGCATTGTCAAATAAAGAGACTGTTCTGCACCCGTAAAGACTGTGTGTGATTTGGAGAGTATAACCCTGGGACCCGAGGGGTTCTTCTATACCGGTCCTATCCCATTACCCTGGGAGTATAGAGGATGGAGGCGCTGCACCACTAAGATAATATGGAGGCTACTACCCCAGAAGCCCGGTCCTGGCTCCCCCACAACATCGCGGGAAGTTCAGGCCCTCCTGTTCCTCACAGGTACGCACCACACCGCATGTAACCAGCCCCCATGCACCCCTCACACTCCCGTAGAGACTGGGGGGGGGGAAACAGCAAGTATATTAAGCAGGTAGCGTGAGGCAACTGGGGGGGTCATAGCGGTAACCAATCCGGGGACCATGGCCCAGGGCCGCGTTACGGTGGGGTGGATAGTTGGAGCTGATCAAGTCCCTTGAGGCGGGTAGCGTGAGTCACTGGGGGGGGTCAGCCTGGTAACCAGACTAGGGACCATAGCCCGGGGTCCGCTATAGCGGCCAAAAGCAGGAGACGCCCGTACCTAGACAAGAGGTATCTTAACTATCACACACACCACCGAGCACTTGCAAGTAGATATGGGGAGTACAGTGTAGGAGAGGAGTTCCGTTGAGCCTGGGGTACCAGCCACCTCAATTCAGTGGGTCACATACAGTATGAAGAAGCAGCGTTCACATTTGAAGGGAAAGCATGGACTAAGTACGAGATACCCGTCAGACATGGAGAGTAGGGCACAGGTACATTTGGAGAGAATATCCAAGATGGCTGCCACCCCTACATGTGCTTCACAGAGAAGCGAGCTAAAATGGCGGTTCCCGCCGAGCCTGGAGCAAGCACGTGAGGTTTGCAAAAGGACTGTGAGACAGTTGTGGCGGGACATGTGCAGGAGTCTGGCGCCAAACCCAGATTCCTTGCAGAAGGAGCTGAGTGGCACGAAAGCTGACCGGCCACGTCATGCTGACAAGGAAATGACCCCGCCTCTGGATTCCACCAGAGGGAGGGGGGCCACCCAGAACCAATCAGGAAGGTCCACCCCCGCCCCAGCGAAGGGAGGGACCGGAGACCTGAGTGAGGAGCGTGACTTATGTCTGGCGTTCAAGGAGCAAGGAGCTAGAAACTTGTGTTGTCTTCCCTCCGAACGAACTATGTCAGAAATAAACACCTCTATTCACAAAGTACCGGGAGGCCTACTGGTCGTGGCCGTAGCGGAGCAGGAATATGTCCGGTGCTTGTGTGTGCACTGCGGATTGCCCGGCGCAGTACCGAGTACCAAGGCCCGATGCGCCAAATGTGGCACGTTTTACTTGTGGCCAACCGAGCCGCGGGATTTGTTCGGCACGCCCCGGGGTGCCTCTCCAGGAACTTTGACGGAGGTGGCGGACGACAAAGAAAAGACTGCTTTGGGTCCCCGGTATACAATATCGGGAGGCACCAAGGCTCAGCTAGTTATAGAACTCAGCAAGCTGGCCACCCAGACAAGCACGACCGCAGTGGAGGTACACAAGCGAGGACATTTTGTACCTATATCCACTGGTTGTATCACTGAAGAGCCAGGTGACTCCCCAGCGGAGGAACCGATCGTGATTTCTTCAGAGGAGGAGGAGATGGGTGTGACATTGGTGGCGATGCGCCTACCGGCGAACCACCCCAAAGGCATCAAAAGAGAGCAGACAAGCCCAGGGACCATCCGACGGCGAACACTGGTGCGGCCGGAGGCCCGTACGAGTCCCACCGCCGTGGTGACTCCCAGTGCAACGAAGACGGAGGCCGAGACGATCCTCGCGGAACCAGATGTCATCAAAAAGCAGCAGAGTGGTAAGGAGACCCCACCACCCCCTTACTCCCGCCAGGCACAGACCGCACTCACGGTGAACGAGAGAGGCTTGAGGCCTACTTGTTCGATCGTGTACCGGAGGTGTCACCCCCGCCCCCACCGGTCCTCGACGCACGGCCGGTGCGTGACCCCGGGGCGGATGGGAGCTCTGCAGGCAAGTCGGATAACCGCTGTTCCCGTTTCACTAAGGGAAAGAAAAGCCCGGGCGGAGTGTTCTCCTCCCAGCGCATAGACGGCGCCATTGCCCTGGCTATTCTACAGAGTCGAGGTCCCTCTCGAGAAACCCAAAGCCTGAGGGGGAGTGCCGCTAAGAAGAAGTTCATTGGGCGGGGTGTTACCCCGTTGCTGGACAATGTTCTGGACGTTTCCCCTACCCCGGCCCTTAGCCCCCCTGCCCCGGCCCCTGCCCCGTCACGAGTGGTGCCACCGGGACCTACCAGGGATAAAATACGCTAATGACTTGTGGGATTGGGAGTTGAGTGATGGGGCCTCTGAAGGAGAGATACCGTATTCGAACGTAATACCTGTGCCTAACCCTGTACCGTTTTGTCCTACAGCTAGAGGGAAAGCCCGTGGATCACCTACACTTGCAGAGGCTGGGTCTACTAGTCCAGTATTGTCCAAGATGAATCCCACAAGGTATTATAATGCCAAGGGACGGAGAGACTGCTCGCGATCTACTGATGCGGGTACATCCGGGGTATCATCACAGGTAGATTCTGATGCTGAGTGCACTAGTCAGGCTGCTAAGTACGAGCACCGCGATAAATGGTGGGCGCCTTTGTTCACCGGTTACCACGAGGGTATGGATCGTACGCGATTCTTATTGATTAAGAACGATGTGGTAGACCACTGGTGGGCGGCGGGTTCTTTCACTCCGCAGGAGATGGGGGATGAGTTGGATCACTGTTTGAGGGAGATAGAACAGAAACGTATTGTACCTCAAGGCCCCAGTATACTGTATGACGAAGTAGCCCCCGAGGAACCATTGTTTTGGGTACTGCCAAGCAGGGCAGGGCAGCGTACGCTTACCAAGCTAAGTCGAGCTGACAGGGCCATAGTCGCTAGGTACCGGCAGTCACACGGTTATGAATATCCCTATGTGCCGGAGCCCATCATGAGAGAGGTTGAGGATAACCGGGACAGTTGGCTTAGGGAGGCAGTTCAGGAGTACCTGCGGACCAAGTACGGTCGGGCGGGGTAACACAATGAAGATAAGATTAGTGAGCTAGTGCGTATATGGAGCATCGGGAGGTGTATTTATATGCATGGTGTCACATACAAGCCTGAGCATGGTGCGGTTCAGTCGTTCGCAGTGACTGTCACTGACCACAATGGACGACGGCTTAGGAAGCCTGATCCGAGGCACTATCTTTAGGGTTCCCCATGTTGGGAGTACCCGGATTGTACTTACAATTACTACCTCATTATGCATGTATTCTATTATTATGTGTGCTGTTTCCTAGGTGGTTCGCCGCAGGATGGTACTGCTAAAAGATAGGTCCAAGTGGGGACCATTGGATTCCACCATAGGGAGAGTGTAGCCCCCTGTAAACAGCTCAGGCTATACCTATCTTCCTTCTACTGTGGTAAGTCCTGTTAAGATCAGGTGCCAGTAATCATTATGGGTTTTCCCCCTTCATAGCTCTAACCTGAATGGTAGATGCTGGCCTGGACTCTGCTGCAGGCGTGAGCAAGAGGGAGGTTCTGCTGACACCAAGATGGGAGGGGCTAGCTCTATATTTAGCAGCCCACTCCGGCGAGTAATTGGTTCTTCGTCCTTGCTGTGAGCCATGTTCCTCTCTGATTGATGGTTCTTAAATAGAGATACACTGGTGACACACTTTATTCGAGCTCGGCTAGTCCCACGAATTCGGGTATACCCGGGTGTATTGAGGTTTGTGACTGTTTTCTGCCCGAGTGCATTGGGTTATTTTCCAGGCAGGGATTGAAGCATTTTATTCCCGCTGGCTGCAATACTGCACAGTATATATATATATACTGCATTACAATTCATGAATTTATGCCATCTGGTAGACACGCAAAGCATTGCAGCCTATTAAATCCTAATCATTATCATTTAACAGATCAGCCGCCCGTCAGCCAGGCATGAACCCAGGCTGGGAAGGCAAACGCAACGGGGCTTGTCAGAGGTGAGGAGCGGCGCATTCCAGGTATCTGCCAGGTACATACTGGGTATTTGCTCAAATAAAGTGTGTCGGTGCAGTAGTAGCGTGAGAAGAGTTCGAGTGAGCAATAAGACCAAGAGTCTAGAGCTGCTGAGTATTAGGCCGTAAGCCACGAGTCCTGCGGAACAGTCCGAGGAGTATCAGGAGGCTACGGGCTCCCCGGCGCAGCATGCCGGTTGAGAGCGAGAGGAATCAAACCGATCAGCGTCTATAAGTAGAGCTGATAGAACCATAGACTGGTGGACCAATGCCCTCACCCCGCTGCCAGGGGTGATGGGAAGAGAATTCAAGACCCACCTCGAGGCTAACCTCGGGGGTGGGCCACGGGGTATTGCTGCCCTAGCTCAGACCATCCTGTCGGCCGAGTGACTTGGAGGGAAGGAGAGGAGGAGGTCGTGGGAGTTGAGCAGGTTGTACTTGGCCCTGGCGATTGATGTGTGGCTTCTGGAAGCCTTATCGTTGGGATATCGTTGCATTGTCAAATAAAGAGACTGTTCTGCACCCGTAAAGACTGTGTGTGATTTGGAGAGTATAACCCTGGGACCCGAGGGGTTCTTCTATACCGGTCCTATCCCATTACCCTGGGAGTATAGAAGATGGAGGCTCTGCACCACTAAGATAATATGGAGGCTACTACCCCAGAAGCCCGGTCATGGCTCCCCCACAACATCGCGGGAAGCTCAACCCTCCTGTTCCTCACAGGTACGCACCACACCGCATGTAACCAGCCCCCATGCACCCCTCACACTCCCGTAGAGACTGGGGGGGGGAAACAGGGTTACACACACATACATACAGAAGCACGCGGATGCACACAGATGCACAGATACGCGCACAATCAAATACACACAGACACACACAGACATACAGTCATGCACACAGATATACATACACACACATACTGTACAGAAATATATACACACACACACACACACAGACATACACAGTGATGCACACAGATACACATACACACCTAAATTTTTAGGACTGTAGCAGTGAGAGACGGAGCAGACACAGAGATACAGTGACACATGAAAAGAAACACACAAGATACACTCAAAAGGAATATGAAAAGTGACAGATCTAGTATAACAAGTGACAGACATACGCAGGGTTAATAAGAAAAGAGACAGTCGGATACACACAGAGAAGTGATCATATAGATAACCTGTATCGGTGACAGACTTCAGGAGAAGTTACAATAAAAGCCAGACACACACGGGTAACAACGTTTTATTTAAACACCTGGAATCTTGACCCTCCACCTGCAGTTTGGGAAAGGCTGAGGTTTTGGGATCTGTGTGTGTGGGGTTTGCTGTGTCTGGGGAGACTCCTAAATGTTCTTTTGTGTGACCCCTAAATGTTCTCTTTGTGTCTGTGAAGACCCCTAAATGTTCCCCTGTGTCGCTCGCTTCAAAATAACCCAGAAAAGTAGCCTTGAGCACTCGGTGACAGGGCGCTATGCCCAGAGGGACTAGGCTCCCCCTACCTGTGAGTGTGGACTGCGTCCCCCCTGGCCTCTCTCCCCCTCTGGCAGCAGGGCTGACGTGGCAGGGGGAAGGGTCAGGGAGGTTAGAAATAGACAGAGGCAGGGGCACGGGTCAGTCTGCACCCGGGCATGAGATTCCCGCCCACCCTGCCCTTTAATGTGAATACTGTTAAATATGTTGGTTGTACGTGTTTAAAATAAAAAAAGGAATAAATAAATAACTAGAATTTATACTGAGTTTGTGTTAGTAACTCCCTTAACTTCTCCAACAGCTGCTGAGTTCCCCTTTGGCGCTTAACGTGTTAGAAACAAGTGTCACTATTTCTCTGCATTATTTTGCAGGTCATTGGAAGAGTTGCACAGTGACAGCAATTTGTACACTCACCATCATCCCCCGAGCCGGCTCCTGGCTGAATACCGCCGGCTCCTCCTTTTCAGCCATTGTTTGCTCCTTCTGGCTGAATTGCGGCTGCAGGCTTATCCCCTCTCTGCCTCCGATCTGTATGAAGGACAATGCTTTTAGAGATATTCTGGGCCCTTCCAACTCCTCCATCGTACCCTTCCTCTCCCTGACCTTGCAGCGCACAGAATTACCTGCTATCATGCCTCTCAACGTACCATGGTAACTCATTCTGAACATACATGTGTCCTTTATATATGTTACACAGCTTGAATGACCAGGGCTGCAGACAGCTTTCTTGAGACCCAGGACTAGAGCTTCCACCGGGGCCCCCCACCCACGTGTCGGCAACCTTGCGAGAACCCCCTCTCTCCGTTTTCTCTTACACTGCCCCCTTCTCACACATCACCTCGCTCTCACCCCCTCTTAAACTCCCACTGTCACTCTTTCCTTTTCATACCCCCAGACCCAGTACCCCATTATACCCACCTCCCCAGACCCAGTCCCAAGTCATACCCCCAAGCCCAGTTCCCCATTATACCCCTATCCCAAAGCCCAGTACCCCCTTATATCCCTTGCCCCAGTACCCATGATACCCCCCTCCCCCAGGCCCAGTACCCCGTTATTCCCCCCTCCCAAGACCCATAACCTTTAATACCCCCAGGTCCAGTACCCAGTTATACCCACCTCCCCAGACCCAGTACCTGTTACACCCCCTATATTGGCCCAGTACCCCATGATACACCCCTCCCCTGGTTCGGTACCCCATTATACCCAGGCCCTAAACCCCGTTATACCCCCTCCCCAGGTCCAGTACCCCATGCTACCACCCTTCCCAGGCCAAGCACCCTATTATAAATGAGGCCCAGTACCCCATTATACCCCCCTTCGCCAGGCCCAGTAACCCGTTATACCCCCTTTCCCAGGCCCAGCACCCCGTAATACCCCCTCAACTGGTCCAGTACCCCGTTATACCCCCTCCCCAGGCCAAGTACCCTGTTATACCGTAACGTACTATTCTATAAATAGTGTCCTGTACAACAGCTAAAAGTAATGTATGTGCGGCTGATTCACAGCTCAGCGATTCCCATTTACCTGTAAAGCGCTACTTCCACCTTCTTGTTGAGGGGTATTCTCCGCCCATGCCTGTGATACAGAGGATAGTAATGTGAGCACGTGTATTCCTCACTGATAAGCATGTCCTGGTGCTGTATGGGAGGTTTGACGGTTAAACCAATTGTCCACAGCAATTAAACAGTAACAATCTACGCAACGTTGCTTCGCAATCTTAGCAACTTTTCGGAGTAATAGACACCTTCAAGGCCCGTTTTCACGTCACACTAAGGGATAGTGGTACTTCCTTTTAATTAATCCTATCTAAGGAACCTGAATGGTCCATTTGACTCTCCCTTGCAGTCACATATAGGGGCATAGTAGCCTTCATAAAGGTTCTATAACGCGGGTTCTATTACGCCGGAGCAGAACCGCGTTCATTTGAGGCCCGGGACACCCTGCTTCCTGAGATACCGGCCCCGTTATAGGGTGCATGTATCTCCTATGCATTTAAATGTCTTGTGTCACATGACCGTGGGATTTAAATGCATAGGAGATACTGGCAACCCATAACGGGGCCTGTATCTCAGGAAGCATGGGTTCCCGGACCTCAAGTCAATGCGGTTCTGCTCCGGAGACCTCCTGCTCACACGCACTAGTATTACATTTTTTATTAAAACAGCTTCATTTCCTTAGTGTTTAGCCGCTAAGGCAATGAAGGGATTCAACCTCAATAGCCTGTTTATTGAAGGCAGAGGGGGTGGATGAAGGGGGTAGTAGCCCCAGGGAGGGTAATTAGGCCTGCCTGGAAGGTTGCGGCAGGAGTTAACCTGCGGAACCGCTATGGTAATGAAGGGGTTAACCAGTGCCGCTAGCACACGGTAGGCCTAAACATCCATCCTTGGGGCAACTACCCCCTTCACCCAATCCCTCTACTCACAATAAAGAAAAACACACAACAACCCTACTACCCACCTCCTCTACCCCCAACAACACCCCCCACCCCCCAACACATACAGTACAGTAATGGGCAAAGTTACTATTATCGAAAATTGATAATAGTGCTTTTGCCCATTCTAAAACCAAAAATTAGCGTCATGAAGTCATGTAGCATCCGATTGCCATGGCAACCCGGTGTTATGATGCCGCGCAGCCATTTTCACTGCATGTGGAGGGGGAATTGCAGAAAAATAACGGAGAATGTCGGAGTCGCCACCACCGCACAACACCACCACCCGGAGATTGACAACGGCAACCCTTATCCTGAGGTAAGTGCCCAAAACCCGGAGTCTCCGGGTCAAACCAGGAAAGGTGGCAACCCTGGCCAGTATCCATATCTGGATAATAGTTATTTTGCCCATTACTGTACTGTATGTGTTGGGGGGGGGGGGGGGGGTTGTTTGGGGTAATAGGGTTTTTGTGTTTATTTTTCTTTATTGTGGGTAGAGGGATTGGGTGAAGGGGGTAGTAGCCCCAAGGATGGATGTTTAGGTCTACCGGGTGGTATCGGTTAGCCGCTAAGGTAATGAAGTTGCCTGAAAGTGCATTTTTCATGAATCTGATTCATGCCGGGGGCCTCCTCCGGTGCTGATATTAATGTGTATCAGCTCCGGAGACCCCCGGCATCAATCTGATGCCGGGGGTCTTCCTCTCTCGCCACCGCCTCAGAAAAATTCTCCCTCTCTCGCCGCCGCCTCAGAAACTTCTTGGCAGTTCCATGCCAACTTTTAAAGGCGAGGAGATTTTGGGAGTAAATCGCCATTCTAGAGCCTCGATGAGCCTCGGGCTACTAGAATTGCACCAGTTAGAAAACTGGCGATAAGTGGCTTATCGCCGCTCACTTGGCGATTTGTTTTTGACGGCTGAAAAAATTGGCGATTCAACCCACTTATCGACACTTACTGAATTGCTGTAGGCATTTTGGGCCGATAACAGCTAAAAAGCCTTGATAAGTGGGTTATGAAGGCTACTAGCATAGGCCCCATAATCTCCTATAGTCAGTAACAGCACACCTTCTGGAGGTCACATGGGAACGGGCCTTGAAGGAGTCTCTTATTCCGAAGCGTTGCCCCCTATTATAATCACTGGTTGCTGTTTGTGTTTCCATAGTTGTATAGTGTTTTCTCCCTGTATTAGTCCTGTAATCCTCATTATGTTTCTGTACCATTTATTGGTGATTTGCTGTATAATACATCTTTTCTTTGCACCTTTCTCTTCATGTTCTGGCATTTAGGTGGCGGATGTGCACTGCAATTCTGTTGGTATATCTTATGGCTTTCAGATACCTTATAGCAGGGGTGCGCAAACTGGGGGGCGCTACATTTTCCTGGGGGGCGCGGGCGGTTGCAGAGGCCCTGCGCTCTCCCCCAAAGCATTTAAATGAAATACCGAGGATCGCGTGAGGCCAAGGTAACTCACTTATCGGGATTCAGATGCATGGTCTGACGCGTCGCCATGGCAACGTAACGTCACATGACCCGTCGCCATGGCAACGCGGCGTCAAATACCGCTGCGGGGTCACGACGGGACGTCACATGACCTGGCGGCGTCATTTGACACTGGAAAACGAGATAAGGGGAGGGGGTTGGTGCTAGCACCGGGGGTAGCTAGCAGGGGAGGCGAAGCTCAAATAGTTTTCGCACCCCTGCCTTATAGTATACTGCGATTTATTTTAGTGTTCCTTTACACCGTCTCATCAGTATGATCTGGGTAGTTACATTTGCAGCAGTTAGGCTCATTATAGCTAGTTCTTCTGTGTATAACTTACACTTATAACTATGCTGTGAGTGGTGTACTATAGATTGTGTACTGATGGCTATCGGTATGCATTTTAGGCACTTGATTATGCATTAAGGTTGATAGCACAGATTGTGTGTTGTACGTTCCTTCTGTTATCATTGTACAGCTTTATTCTAGATGTGTTGTTTATTAAACTCTATTCATTTAGAATACAAGTATTACTTTATTTCGGGGGTCTTAGTTGCCTCAGTGATATTGTTACTGTTTGAGTGCTGTGAACAATTGGTTTAATTGTATATATTGCTGGAGGAATTAGGGATTCCTCATGTACACTGGCACCGATTCTCATCTTTGGAGAGTGAGGGGGAGAAGGAGCATAAGGGGGGGGGAGAAGGACCATAAGGGGTGGGGGGGAGAAGGAGCGTAGGTGGGAGAGTGTGAGGGGGAGAAAGAGCATGAGGGGGAGAAGGAGCGTAAAGGGGAAAGTGTGAAGGGGAGGAGGAGAGTGTGAGGGGGAGAAGGAGAGTGAGGGGGAGAGTGTGAGGGGGAGAGTGTGAGGGGGAGAAGGAGAATAAGGGGCAAAGTGTGAGGGGGACAAGGAGCGTAAGGGTGAGAATGTGAGGGGAAGGAGCGTAAGGGAGAGAGTGTGAGGGGGGGACAAGGACCATAAGGGGAGAGTGTTAGGTGGGAGAAGGAGCTTAAGGGGCAGAGTGTGAGGGGGACAAGGAGCGTAAGGGTGAGAATGTGATGGGAAGAAGGAGCGTAAGGGAGAGAGTGTGAGGGGGGAGAAGGACCATAAGGGGGAGAGCGTGAGGGGGGAGAAGGAGCGTGAGGGGGAGAAGGAGCGTAAGGGGGAGAGTGTGAGGGGGAGAAGGAGCGTAAGGGGGAGAGGGTAAGGGGGAGAAGGAGAGTGAGGGGGAGAAGGAGAGTGAGGGGGAGAAGGAGAGTAAGGGGGAGAAGGACATAAGGGGGAGAGTTTGAGAGGGAGAAGGACCGTAAGGGGGAGAGTGTGAGGGGACAAGGAGTGTAAGGGGGAGAAGGAGAGTAAGGGGGAGAGGGTGAGGGGGACAAGGAGCGTAAGGGGGAGAGTGTGAGGGGGAGAAGGACCATAAGGGGGAGAGCGTGAGGGGGGAGAAGGAGCGTAAGGGGGAGAGCGTGAGGGGGGAGAAGGAGCGTAAGGGGGAGAGTGTGAGGGGGAGAGTGTGTGGGGGAGAAGGACCGTAAGGGGGAGAGTGTGTGGGGGAGAAGGACCGTAAGGGGGAGAGTGTGAGGGGGAGAAGGAGCGTAAGGGGGAGAGGGTGAGGGGGAGAAGGAAAGTGAGGAGGAGAAGGAGAGTGAGGGGGAGAGTGTGAGGGGGAGAAGGAGAGTAAGGAGGAGAAGGACCGTAAGGGGGAGAGTTTGAGAGGGAGAAGGACCGTAAGGGGGAGAGTGTGAGGGGGACAAGGAGCGTAAGGGGGAGAAGGAGCGTAAGGGGGAGAGTCTGAGGGGGACAAGGAGCGTAATGGAGAGAGTGTGAGGGGGGAGAAGGAGCGTAAGGGGGAGAGTGTGAGGGGGACAAGGAGCGTAAGGGGAGAAGGAGCGTAAGGGGGAGAGTGTGAGGGGGACAAGGAGCGTAAGGGGGAGAAGGAGCGTAAAGGGGAGAGTGTGAGGGGGAGAAGGAGCGTGAGGGGGCGAGAGCACAAGGGGGAAAGTGTGAGGGGGAGAAGGAGCATAAGGGGGAGAGTGAGGAGGAGAGTGTGAGGGGGAGAAGGGGAGGGGGAGAAGGAGCGTAAGGGGGAGAGTGTGAAGGGGAAAAGGAGCATAAGGGGGAGAGTGTGAGGGAGAGAAGGAGCGTAAGGGGGAGAGGGTGAAGGGGAGAAGGAGAGTGAGGGGGAGAAGGAGAGTGAGGGGGAGAAGGAGAGTGAGGGGAAGAAGGAGAGTGAGAGGGAGAAGGAGAGTGAGGGGGAGAAGGACATAAGGGGGAGAGTTTGAGAGGGAGAAGGACCGTAAGGGGGAGAGTGTGAGGGGACAAGGAGTGTAAGGGGGAGAAGGAGCGTAAGGGGGAGAGGGTGAGGGGGACAAGGAGCGTAAGGGGGAGAAGGAGCGTAAGGGGGAGTGTGTGAGGGGGAAAAGGAGCGTAAGGGAGAGAGTTTGAGGGGGGAGAAGGACCATAAGGGGGAGAGCGTGAGGGGGGAGAAGGAGCGTAAGGGGGAGAGCGTGAGGGGGAGAAGGAGCGTAAGGGGGAGAGTGTGAGGGGGAGGAGCGTAAGGGGGAGAGGGGGAGGGGGAGAAGGAGAGTGAGGGGGAGAGTGTGAGGGGGAGAAGGAGAGAAAGGGGGAGAAGGACCGTAAGGGGGAGAGTTTCAGAGGAAGAAGGAGCGTAAGGGGGAGAGTTTGAGGGGGACAAGGAGCGTAAGGGAGAGAGTGTGAGGGGGGAGAAGGAGAGTAAGGGGAGAGTGTGAGGGGGACAAGGAGCGTAAGGGGGAGAAGGAGCATAAGGGGGGGAGTCTGAGGGGGACAAGTAGCGTAAGGGAGAGAGTGTGAGGGGGAGAAGGAGAGTAAGGGGAGAGTGTGAGGGGGACAAGGAGCGTAAGGGGAGAAGGAGCGTAAGGGGGAGAGTGTGATGGGGACAAGGAGCGTAAGGGGGAGAAGGAGCGTAAAGGGGAGAGTGTGATGGGGAGGAGCGTAAGGGGGAGAATGTAAGGGGTATAGTGTGAGGGGGAGAAGGAACGTAAGGGGGAAAGTGTGAGGGGGAGAAGGAGCATAAGGGGGAGAGTGAGGAGGAGAGTGTGAGGGGGAGAAGGGGAGGGGGAGAAGGAGCGTAAGGGGGAGAGTGTGAAGGGGAAAAGGAGTGTACGGGGGAGAGTGTGAGGGAGAGAAGGAGTGTAAGGGGGAGATTGTGAGTGGGAGAGGGAGTGTAAGGTGGAGATTGTGAGTGGGAGAGGGAGCATAAAAGGGGGAGTGAGGGATGAGAGAGACAGGGTGACAGACAGGGGGTGAGGGTTGGGTTCCCCAGAAATTCAAAATCAAATTCTGGGGTTCCCTAACCATAAAAAGGTTGAAAACCACGGTGTGTGTGTGTGTTCACACGGCATTCAGTATCCTTGTACAATATGCGTAACATTGGTCATTGTGTGCTATTTTTCAAATATACTTTTGAAACGAATGTAGGGGTGTGCTGTGAGAGTGTCCGGAGGTTCCGCGGCGGCCCGATAGCACAGGGCGCCGCCATGTTGGTAGAGCATTGCGCAATACCCCTGCGCGGCCGGAGGCACGAAGAGAGTTCGCGCATGCGCAGTGTAAAGCGCGCGAACGGCTGGCCAATCACCAGGAGGCTCTGCAGTTAAACTACAATCCCCATGAGCCTCAGCAGAGCCACCTGACACCAGGGAACGAATAGGAGTGCAGGGTTTGCTGGCAGGCAGGAAAGGGAAGCGTGGGGGAGAGACCACGCTATCAGAGGGCACCGGAGGAGCTAGGGGAGAGGTCGTGTGTGTGTGCAGGGGGTCAGTGACCCACCTGCGTAGGCCAGATTTCCCCTCAGGCCCTGTGCAGACCCTGAGTCACCCTTAGCTTGTGGTGCTGTCAGGGAAAGCCATAGAGAAAGATACATTCATTCCCTTACTGTAGCAACAGATAGGGACACAGTGTTCTTCTGGAGCTGCGGTGTGTGAACAGTGGTTTGGGCTCAAGCTGCTGGACATCCCCAACTCGTGAGAGACTACGCTGGATCGGCGGATCGTTTTTGAAGTCTGTTACGGGCTGCTGGAGTAGCCGGAAGGTATTTAATAAGTGCACCAACACGGTACCTTCAGGCGCTGATCCCGCCTTGGGGGAGCGTTCTTTGGGGACACTAGGTTGAGTGACCAAGGGACTGAATTACACATTGGACACGGTGTGGGGTGCACGCGGTGGTGGGAAGCGACATTACTCAATGAGTAGAGTGGCCAGGCCACTGGTGTGTAATTACTGAATATCAGCTATTCATGTACTGTATTATGTGTGTTATTCCTGCTAAGTGGATGCTAAGGTTTTGCGATTACTTATTAGTAAAAGGTTACAACGTTGAGGCTTGTTATCATTATTCTTACCTTGGGGAATCTTACTTATTGGGGATCCTGGGTAAGTGGAGGCGCTGCCAAGACCATATTGTTACCCCAGGCTCCCCATTAGCGGAGGCCCAGATCTCGCTGAGCAAGCAGGTACATACAGCACTAGTAGTCGCTCTATATCAGCAGGAAAGAGGGCTACACTGATATATATATATATATATATATATGTTAAGTTATGATGAATTAAAAAAGGTGACAAAAACCCTCCACAGAAAAGCAAATAGCAAATGGATATATTACTGTATGCTCATTTGCATGTCTTAGACAGGTCTGCAACCCCGCCTTTCACCATTATCACCCAGTACTTCCACTGCAGCAAGGGATTCTGGGAAATGATATGCAAATGAGCACACAGTGCCACTTTTTGCTTCAAAACCACTTTAAACATGGTTCCCTATAGGCTTAAGCTTGCAGCATGGTCACAGCCAGGGTTAAGATGCATAGCCAGCAAAGTGGGTTTATTTACACACACAAAAGGAATATGAAAAGTGACAGATCTAGTATAACAAGTGATAGACATACGCAGGGTTAATAAGAAAAGAGACAGTCGGATACACACAGAGAAGTGATCATATAGATAACCTGTATCGGTGACAGACTTCAGGAGAAGTTACAATAAAAGCCAGACACACACGGGTAACAACGTTTTATTTAAACACCTGGAATCTTGACCCTCCACCTGCAGTTTGGGAAAGGCTGAGGTTTTGGGATCTGTGTGTGTGGGGTTTGCTGAGTCTGGGGAGACTCCTAAATGTTCTTTTGTGTGACCCCTAAATGTTCTCTCTGTGTCTGGGAAGACCCCTAAATGTTCCCCAGTGTCGCTCGCTTCAAAATAACCCAGAAAAGTAGCCTTGAGCACTCGGTGACAGGGCGCTATGCCCAGAGGGACTAGGCTCCCCCTACCTGTGAGTGTGTACTGCGTCCCCCCTGGCCTCTCTCCCCCTCTGGCAGCAGGGCTGACGTGGCAGGGGGAAGGGTCAGGGAGGTTAGAAATAGACAGAGGCAGGGGCACGGGTCAGTCTGCACCCGGGCATGAGATTCCCGCCCACCCTGCCCTTTAATGTGAATACTGTTAAATATGTTGGTTGTACGTGTTTAAAATAAAAAAAGGAATAAATAAATAACTAGAATTTATACTGAGTTTGTGTTAGTAACTCCCTTAACTTCTCCAACAGCTGCTGAGTTCCCCTTTGGCGCTTAACGTGTTAGAAACAAGTGTCACTATTTCTCTGCATTATTTTGCAGGTCATTGGAAGAGTTGCACAGTGACAGCAATTTGTACACTCACCATCTTCCCCCGAGCCGGCTCCTGGCTGAATACCGCCGGCTCCTCCTTTTCAGCCATTGTTTGCTCCTCCTGGCTGAATACCGCCGGCTCCTCCTTTTCAGCCATTGTTTGCTCCTCCTGGCTGAATTCCGGCTGCGGTCTTATCCCCTCTCTGCCTCCGATCTGTATGAAGGACAATGCTTTTAGAGATCAGGACAGTGATACACAGCACACACTGGACAGCAAGAGAATTTTTTTGCAGGGTGCAACGGACTAAGGAGAACCCAATTCCTCCAATATAAGTATATAAGCAACACAATAGCCCAGCACACACTGTCTATAGATAATAGAACAAAGGAAAAGGATAATGCCAAAAGAAATGAAATGACATTTAATGTATAACACAAACCACCATAAGCAGAACCACATACCCTACATCAAATAACGATAACACGCAATAATAAAAACATATAACAGCAAAACCAGAAGGAGTGGGGGAGGGGGCGGAGAATAGGGTACGTGAGCACAAATACAATATAGGGTCAAGACATATAAATTTATCCTGCTCTGTTTGATTTTGCCATTTTCACTTACCATATTGGTTATTCATTTGCACTTTATTGTACTATTTGTGTGGGGTTGTTTAGTCTCCTATTGGGTGACATTATTATTGTTGGTCTGGGGGCAGAGAAGTCCCATTGGAGAGAGGGGAAACGGGCCTGACGAAGGGGTGTTTCCCCGAAATGTTGCCCCCCTGATGTTTCCTCTAATTTTTTTGTACCCACCTATGTGTTGTCTTGACCCTATATTGTATTTGTGCTCACGTACCCTATTCTCCGCCCCCTCCCCCACTCCTTCTGGTTTTGCTGTTATATGTTTTTATTATTGCGTGTTATCGTTATTTGATGTAGGGTATGTGGTTCTGCTTATGGTGGTTTGTGTTATACATTAAGTGTCATTTAATTTCTTTTGGCATTATCCCTTTCCTTTGTTCTATTATCTATAGACAGTGTGTGCTGGGCTATTGTGTTGCTTTTAGAGATATTCTGGGCCCTTCCAACTCCTCCATCGGACCCTTCCTCTCCCTGACCTTGCAGCGCACAGTATTACCTGCTATCATGCCATGGTACAGTAACTAATTCTGAACATACATGTGTCCTTTCTACATGTTACTCACCTTGTAATGACCAGGGCTACATGCAGCTTTCCTGAGGCCCAGGACTAGAGTTTCCACTGGGGCCCCCCACCCACGTGTTGGCGACCTTGCGAGCACCCTCTCCCCCCATTTTCTTACACTGCCTCCTTCTCACACACCACCTTGCTCTTTCACCCCCTCTTACACTCCCACCTCTGTCTCTCACTCTCCCCCTCCATCTTACACCCCTCTGTCTCAAACTCCCCCCCTGATCCCACACTACATAACCCCCATCCCAGTACACACACACACAATAAGCCACCTCCCCAAATACACACACAAACACAGTAAGCGCCCCATCCCAAATACACACACACAATAAGTGCCCCTTCCCAAAACACAAACAAGCACAGTAAGCGCCCCTTCCCAAATACACACACAATAAGCCCCCCCTCCCCAAATAAACAATGACACAAATAAATTAGCTTATAATTCAAAATTTGTAGAGCGTGGGATCCCTTTTTTCCTGACCCCTCCCCAAATACACACACACACAGTAAGCCCTCGTTCCCAAATACACACACACAATAAGCCCCCCCTTCCCAAATACACACACATACACAATAAGTGCCCCTTCCCAAATACACACACATACACAATAAGCCCCCCTTCCCAAATACACACACAGTAAGCGCCCCTTCCCAAATAGACACACACAATAAGTCCCACTTCCCAAATACACACACACACACAGTAAGAGCCCCTTCCCAAATACACACACACACACACACACACAATAAAGACCCCTCCCGAAATACACACACTAAGCCCGCTCCCTAAAGGTTGTCCTTAATCAGATCTTACCCGAGGTGTCTCTCTCTCCCTGGGGAAAGTGCGCCTTTACGCTGGGAGGCTCCTTCCGCTCTGAAATGTCCAAGTATCCGCTCTCCAAGTAGCTCACGTTGGGAGAAAACTCCTTGCAGACGCAGTCAGCAGCTGTGCAGGTTATTGCAGTCAGCAGCAAGTGATAACAGCACAAGCCCAGTGACACAGGGCTCAGGTACAGGGCGGTTGGCTGTAACCACGGAAATCAGGTAGCACATAAACATGGCATTTTTTGAGCTGTAGAATGATGATGTGCGTCACATTCTGGGCTCAGCCCCTGAGCTCTCTCAGCTGCTACCAGCGTGTGATAATAGGAGAGATCCCTATACTGGGATGTGAGAAGAAACATGGTGGCCATTTACTGTAATACTGTGTCCCATAACCTGCTGTATATGAAGTGTCATTTACACTCATTAGTAAAGACGCTAAACATTGAAAAATAGCTTCTGGCAGCTTGGCTCATTTTCTCTACAAATGTTCAATGAGAAAGTTGAATTAAACATCTTGTGATTTTTCAAACGGGGCTAAAGTGTTAAAATAAACCCTCTGGGGGGTAAGAGCTTTACCCAAGGCCGTGATCATACCAAAATCTGCGGCCGCGCGCTCCCTCAGGGCGATGCGCCCGCCCCCAAATCTGCCCTGCAGGCAGGAGGCATCGGGAGGCGTGGCCATGACATCACACGAGCGCTTCGCCCTCATTGGCTGAACCACTCAGTGATGCGGCTGTCGCCCGGTAAGATCAAATTCTGAGGTCTGTTCTAAATTGCAGGGCGTGATGGCGCGGGCGCTTACTGCACGCTCATTGGAATACTGCAATGTGTTATGGCGGCGCGCGGTCTGACGCTTTCAGTATAATCACGGCCTTCAGCAGAGGTCGGCAACCTGTGGCCCCCGAGCTGCACGCGCTTTTTCCGCCCCTACTCGCGTCTCTCTG